>NW_021634691.1:0-32378 GCF_004799145.2 Neltuma alba
AGGAAAAAAAATCTTAGTTACCAATTTAACTAATATCTTTAATCTTCTCAAATTAATTAATTAAGTCTCACATTTAGACCCAGAAGAGTATAAGGATTGAAGGTAGTATAAAAGTAAGTAATGGGAGAAAAAATACCCCAAAAAAAATCTACATCTCGATGAAACCATTTTATTTTCTCATTTGCTCGGTCATTGCCTCCTTGTTTAATGACCTACTGTTGCGCTGGTCAAAAAAAAAAAATGACCTACTGTTGGTGTACTAACTATCTAAACAAATCCCTCAATTCAAGAATAATTTACATCTTTTCAATGAACGTGGTGTTCCCAAAGGTTATGCTCAAGCTTTGCGTAAAAGATGTAAAGATCCTGATTGGTGTAGCGTAGAAAGAAAGATGAAAAGGAGAAAAGAGATAGAATAGAAGGACGAGGGCGACAGAGCCTGAAATTCCATTATGTACTCAGAATAGGCATGAGAAGCGAATAATAGTTACCCGCTATTATATTTACATGTGCAAGTAGGACATTTTATTTGTTTGTTTTTTTTTTTGTGAATTAAATGGACTTATACTAATGACTTTGAAATCATAAGCGGCATGGAACTCAAGACACCTCACTTACTGGGAACTTTCATGCCACTTTATTATTTAACTACCATTCTTATTATCATCATGACCTATACACCTCTACCTACAATTAAGACCTCAAAGATTGTGCTCCATCTTTTAGTAAAAGTAGCAAGGACAGTGTTTGATCTCAATTCTTCTATCATTCACTTAATATTTAGGAAAAACAGCAAAAATAAAAAACATTATACAAACTGTGAAATTGCAACTCAAGTATTTTACAAAAAGTTTGTTGTTATTTGCCATTCAATTGTTGTCAAAATCCATACAAGTCTTGTAATGGTTCCTGATTTGTGATTTAGCTATTTTCCCTAATTTTTAAGATCTTATAGTTTTATTTTATTAGATCCTCACATTTTTCTCATTGATAGGCATTGGAGCTTATGCTCATAATCTATTAATTATGACTACTGTCGATACTAACTAAACAACATACAAGTTGCCACAAAATAAATAATAATAATAATAATAAATTAAAAAAATTAAAAGATAGAATAAACTTTGTTTATGGCTTACCAACATCAAAATAATTAGAACAGAACTTAAGTGCCTTCATGAGCACATCTAAAGATCTGGATTATTTTTGCACATCATTACTCCCCAAACGTCCTATCTTTAAACGTGGCAATTTTTCATCCGGGCAGCAGCGTCTAATTGACTCACTCAACCTAGGTCGCCCAAAAATTTTTCTTACTCAACTATTCCTTTGCATCTATATATAATTTATAACCTAGTTAATGTTAATTTATTTCAAATTTTATTTCAAATTCATTTTTCTTACAAATTAACAAATTACGAGTATAAAATCAATGCTTATGATTAATAAAGAAAAACTATAACAATTCAAAAAAGAAAAAAGAAAAATATAAAGACTCAACAAAAGAAAAAAAGACTACAAAGACTTAATTGAAAATGAGATGAAATTATAGAGACTTGTATATTAATTTTTCATTGATTGGGGCACTCTTCATCACAAAATGAGTAAAATTTTTCAAATGGCCGTTACTAGATTTTTCAATAAAAGACGTCGTTCATAAGAGAACATTTATGAAATGTTCAACTATACTACACTGAACATTGATATGGGGAAAAAAACCATAATATGGTAAACTATAAACAAAATATTCGTTCGTTGAGTTTGAAATGAATAACTAAATTGCAAAACCTCCGATTTGCATGAAGTTCAAAATGAGCTTGTTTACAATTTCTGAGATTTTCCATGACATATAGGTAGATTTATGATAACCTTTAAAAATTACATTTAAGGCTCCTCCCTCAAACTTCAGTTTGACAGGATCACATCTCCTCAAACCAATGAAAATTTATGCCGCGGAAAAGATGCAATTCTCAAAGAAATACAAAGCACAACACTTTCCATAACAATTTGAAAAACAATACAAAACCAAATTTGACCTATGCTGTTTAAGGAGCTACCTGGATGATTAGCAGCAATATAGCAATATTGAAGTTATGCGGATAATGCCGATCCACATAATCACTTGCTCTCAATGTCGTAGAGATCAGTTCTGGATATAATCATTAAGGGGAGAAATACGAAAACAGATATCAAATATAGAGATCTATTGAATTAAGTAAAACAAGACATTCCACATAAAGCAGCTTGGCATGCTGGATATGTTCAACACCTATATCTTTCTAAGGGAACAATTATAATACTACTTACAGTCCTTAATATAAGAACTATTTGACTAATTTGAGTATATTAAAAAAATTAACTTAGTTAGTTATTTGTAACAAATAGATATTAACTTTCCTAAAATATCCTTACTAATCAAGTGTATTAGCTAAAACTACTACTATTATAAAAATTATCTTAGTAAAAAAATAGATAAACATAAAAGATGAAGTGAATTAAGTTTTTATATATAGAACCAAAATAAAGTCAAACGAGTTCTTATATTAAGGACCGGAGATAGTATTACACTATTACACTTCGATAGATCCACCTCCATCAAATCGTGGCCTAACGGGATGTACAATAGAAAGAATAAGGACAGATGACAGAATAGAGGGGAAGGGTGTAATGATTTATGATGTTAGAACTTGCCTCAGAGCCAACCATCATTGATGGCGCTGAGCCTCTGAAGAGTAGAATGAAATTAACTCCTTAACGCACAAGGACACACAAGGATGGAGAGAAATATCATGAGAAAGAGATCTACAGGGGAGCAAGGGTCTATAATAATAGTTAGCAGAAGAGGATGAAAATGGTAAGGGCAGAGGGGGAAGCAAATACGTCTTGAAAAGGGTCGAGGGAATCAAGTGGAGTATAAGTCACAAAATTGGGACCTGAAAAGGCTAGCAGAATGGATAAACACTTGCCAAATTGGGCTCTGTTAGAAGTTGATCCTGAATAATCCATATTCATCAGTTATACAGATTGCCAACCCAAAGAAAAGCACTCAGATTTGTCTCCCAGCGAGGCTCATTGAACAGACAACTGAAAAGACAAGTAAAATGGATACACACCTAGCAAGGCTCATTGAATGTGATAATTGCTTTCCGTAGAAAATTCAGAGCTTGCAATAGGGTCCATGTTGTATGAAGAGTTCTCAGTATCTAATCAGGCTGGGCAACTAACATAATTAAATTACTAATGCAAAAAGATGAGAGAATACAAGTGATGTGCACCATTGTTAACTCTATTGGAAGTAACTAAGTTGAAAGGTCATATGATTTCACCAACTTAGGTCCACTAGAAGCAACAAAAGCATGGCTCTCCCATTCTTGGTTTTCTTACAATAAAGGTAGTCCACAAAATAAAGCAAATGCATAGCAATAATGCACAAAGTTCAATGAATGAAGCTGTTTTTGGTTGGTGTTCGGAAATTCTGCTGTAGAGCTTATTGACTGGAAATACGGCCTTGTGCCGTGGCTGGAATGGCTACCACACCAGCGTCAGTTTGCCCCATTCATTTGATTTCATTTTTACTACTCTTGAAATGACAAAAGGTCATAGGATATTACCATTTTCTCTCATGAAGACTACTAGATCCCCCATATGGGTAGAAAAGACAGGAAAAGTTTGGTACGTGTTTTGTGAGTGTTTGCGTGCACTTGAGTTTCACATTACATGGAGGAATCAATCTGTTGTAGGTCTTCATCACTTGGAAGAATTCAGATCTGCCAAACTATTTTTCCTAGCCACAGAGAACTATTTCCTGACATGCAGAACTGACGATGAGAGGTTTAACAAGCCAGATATTTTACATTAGAAAGAAGTTAAGAGAAGTGGTAGAACTTATAGTAAATCATCCCATTATGATTGGTTGAACCGTGGTAGGACAAACATCAAGAGGGAGTACCAGATCCTACAGAAACATTTCAAAGAGCTAGCATAAGATCTTGAGTGCCTACAGGGAAGTTAGTGATGGCAGTAAACAAGCATCTTGAAATGATGGTGATTGAAGTGGTGTGTTCAATAACAATAAGTGATCTATAATCTTGTAATGCGAATTGGGAATGTGCTTCGTTCATGTTACTGTTACCGGCTTTTATGATGGGATGGAAGGTACATGGTACTGATTGCAGTCCTTTGATGAAATAAAGTACAAGGTTTTATTGAAAATAAGCCTTCAGTTCTGATTTCTAATTTCCACTTTCTGCCCAGTAACTACTGTCTAGGATGAAATTGCTTTCTTAACTCGAGAATGGTAGAGGATGTTTCATCATATTCTTGTAGCAAATAAAGAACACTTCAAGAATTCCCAATGGAGCAGTTCAATCACTAGAACTTGGAGACCCTTTATTCAAATATCAAGGAAACTTGGTGGAGTGAAATTCAAGGCAACAGGCAACACATTCTTTCTTTATTTCTGGGCCCGATCATTTAAATGGAGAGAAAATGTTCTGCTCATATATATTGCAAATAGATAATTTACAACATAATGACTCTTTTTTTTTTTTGAGGCTAAGCATAAGTACCCTCCTATTAGAGGTAATTCTATACGAGAACTATTGGGCACTAAATATGGATATCTTTCTAGTAGGATTTGAATATTGGTTCGCCACATTGTGAAGGGCCTAGCCCTTTCTGTTAGACCCAACCCCCGTTGGTCATTTCGCAGCACACTGACCTTTTAACATCGACAGTAGTATACTAAAATTGAATAATAATATCCATATGCCATGAAGAACTAGCAGCTTATGCCTCTCTTTGCTTATGCTTGACCTTTCCACTACTATAATGTCTGCTTCGAAGCTCCACAACTGAAGCCTTCCATGCACAAACTGAACCTAGATTTCAATTAATTTTTATCGCAAAGTGATTATAATACGTTGTATATATGGAAGTCCAAGTGATACATCTAGTATCTCATCTCTCTGGTGGAATATGCCCTTCTAGCTGTTTTCTTTGCAGTTTCCATGAACTAAAAGAGTAAGATACATTTACTCTCATACCCCCTTAGGTTTGAATTTATACCAGAACTTCAAATAAAATTTATAAAACCTACGATTACAAACACCCTGCTTTCCCCACAAGTTAACCTCCCTTATTTCAAGTTTCAAAAGCATTAACTTGGACTATTGATGATTTTTGCAGCACTGAATTATATTATGATGAGATTTAAAAAGGACAAATGCATAGGGAGCAAGCTTCTGATGGAAACAAATCTCAACTTGATAGTAAAACCAGCAACAATCTTACAGAGTGTAACTGTGCAACTCTAACACGAAAAGTAAAAGAAGAGAAAAACGATTAAAAAAACACATAAACACCCTCACTAGTTCCCTAGCATTTTAGAGGCTAGAGTCTCTCCTTCACAATACTCACTCCCTGCTTATCCTTCCTCTCGGTCCCTCAACCCCTTAATAAACCTCTCCACCCCACCCACACACTCTCGTCCAGCTCACCCTCACAGCCCAAGTGACACTTACAGCACCCAACTCCCTTTCTCTTCCCACTGGCCAGTCCTTTTCCCACTCTATTGTCTTTATTCTGTTCTCATAACCCTTCAATAATCCAAGCCCAAAAGCTACGTGTCCATCAGCTTCAATAACAAACTTTTTAATAAAAAGAATATTCTATATCAATTGAAACTACAGGGCATGTTAGTGTTTGCTTCAAAACCTTCACGAAAAGTGACTGTAATTGATGGGTATTCACGTGTGTGGGTTCAGTTAGTGAGGTGGGAGAACCTACCCACTTTCTTATAAAACAACTCATACGACTCAATATGGGACTTGGGTATTGGTGCTCAAGTGGAATGGGGACTCTCCTCAAAAAACTAGCTACTAAGATTGGAAAAACAGCCACCTTAAATAAACAATAAAGCATGTCATAGTTCAGACTATTCAATGTGGAACTTAAGCATCTCGTGCTACTCAAGTCTCCCCCAGAAATTTACTCTAAGCAACATCTTATGTTGGTTAGCAAGTCACACAACACATCTAAGGCTCATTCATGATATTTCTGTTTATAACGCTAATTATGTGGAATATTATCTTTTGGTTTATTTTTCATCATTAGTATGATTTTCCTCCTTACATTTAGGCCTCAATTTTCAAATCCGGTGAAATTTGTTGCTACTTCTTCCTATGAATTGATTTATACTGTTGAAGTACCTTTTCAATGGAATGATCCTGGAATTACAAGCTTCTTCATCATGTGGTTCAAAATGACTTCAAATAATAACTTCATCCATAGATCTTAACAATATCTTGAACAATATGCATAAACATTCACAAAAACAACCTTTCCTTATACAGCAAGAGCCAATGAGTTTCCATGGGTAGCATGAAGGAAATTGTCTTCTAACAGAAATTACCCAAAATTCATAGCACCCTCACTTTGCTCCAAGTCAAGTCAAATGAAGATTAGTCTGTATAATTAGACAAAATTTTGAAACCAATTGTACCTGGTCATCAATCACCACGACTCATCAAACTTGCCCAAATTTCAGCATACACAACAGGGAAGACTTTATGCTTCAAGTCAGGTCAAATGAGCATTAATTTATGAAAAGTCTAGGTCATCAAAATCCTTTGCAATTAGTAACCATCACATGTCAGATATACCCAACATGATATCTAGTCTATCACATTATATGATCGAATAAAAGCTTTGAAACATGTTTTCTTAGCAACCAATGAAGCAGCCTCAAGCAACCTAGACAATAATTAAGAAATTCATTAAAAATGCCAAACACCGTAAGAGTAAAATTTCTAAGTGCAGAACTCTATGGCAAATTAGCAATATAAGAAGTTACATGATGAGGCTTCAACTATCAAACAGGATATGCTCTGAAAATACGGCATAATCTGACGATTATCCATACAAATACCATGATCAGATCTCATTAACCTAACTTGCAGGCCTACATGGAACTCAATCAACTCCCTAGTCTCCTCAACCTCGTTCCTCAATAGTAAATTACTAATGCCCTTCCATTCCAATTTGTGCCAAGTAATTCGAGCTTGTAACGAGCAATAGATGTTAGACCAACTTTCAAAACTAAAGTCAACCCAAAAATGTGGGGGAAGTAAGGGGCTTAGAAGGTAAGGAAGAATAACACTACTTATCGGATGATTATGATCCAGATCTTTAACCAATAAACTTCTCAAAACGTATAAATTATATGCACCTAGAATATAATACACATATATTTCCAGTCCCCGATTAACCAACTATATAAAGATAACAATAGTGCCCAAGTCCAAAAAGGATACACCAGATAGAAGCCATGAGCAAACGCCCCTGCCAGCACAGCAGTAAACAAACGATCTCTTACAACGGGTCTATGCCGGAGCGAAAGACGAACTGGAAAACAAACAAGAGCGAAGAGCGAAAATTGAATTTAAAGTTTGAACAATGCAAAACCCAGATTGGAAACCTAAACAATAGAAAGAAATTGGTGGAGGAGAAGGGGAGTGCTAAAAACTCACTTAGAGGAAGAACTGGGGCGTATATGAGAGGAACCAGAAATTTGAAAGGGGCTCTCTTGTTTTGCCTCCTTACAGCATCTTCTCTTCAGACGCGAAATTAACGCAATCACAGAAAATTCAAAAGAAGAACAATTATTAAAGAAATAAGCTTATCAAAGAAATTATATGTAAAATTATCTGATCCATCTAAACCGTGTGTTCGGACTTACTGGTTGGCAGGACCGGACAGTGGAGCCATGCGGGATTCAATGGAGTTGGAATGTGAGAAGTGGGGACTGTTGAGGGGAATGGCTCTGATCCGGCTTCAAATCGCGCACACTACCAGGGGCAGAACGCGGTGGCCTCTACAAGATTGTTATAACTTGTAAGATTAAACTCAACCATGACCAACATGAATGAAATTTTGACATCATAATCATTCTAATCTCATAGATTCATGGGAAAATCAAAAAAAAAAAAAAACCCTTGAAATATAACGAATCCCTGATTGGATCCTGGAATTGTGTAAATGACAGAAAGGATTAATGACTTAGTCTGTCATTTGTAAAATCAAAAGAAATTGACAACTTTACCCTCATTTGTATTTATTCACTACAATAATTTAAGGAATCACTATAAAGATTTAGGCGTTACCTAGATTCGTGTAAAAAATAACTACTCATTTTTTCGTAATCAGAAATGCCCCATGAGAAGGTGCCTTGTTATTAACTACAACTAATCATGTAATCACTAGAACGGTGTAAGCGTTACCTAGATTTGTTTAGAGAATAACTACTCACTTTTGCTCTCATTTGTATTCATTTACTATAATAACTTAAGGAATCACTATAAAGGTTTAGACGTTACCGAGATTTGTGTAGAAAATAACTACTTATTTTTTCGTAGTTAGGAATGCCCCATGAGAAGGTGCCTTGTTATTAACTACAACTAATTATGTAATCACTAAAACAGTGTAAGCGTTACCTAAATTCGTTTAAAGAATAACTACTCACTTTTGTTTAGTCAGGGCAAAGTTGTTAATTTCTCTTGATTTTAAAAATGTCAGATCAGTTCATTGACCCTTTCTGTCATTTATACAATTTCAAGACCCAATCAAAAAAAATTTATATTCCAATGGCTTTTTTTGGGACTTTTCCTAGATTCATCGGTAGTTAATAAAATGGTTACTTACAAAATGAAAAACTAAATAAATTACTTAATTCTGATCAATATGATATGATTTTTATAAAATACTCATATATAACATTAGATTAAATATTAAATATTAGTTTACAAGTTAGATAAATAAACATGAAAAACAAATGGTAAATACAAAAAATAAAATTGACTAAAAAATCAACTTTATAACTAGGTTTACATTTAGGATTCCAGGAGTGATATATAATTTCAAGCATTTTTTATTCTTTTGTAAAAAGATTAAGATGTAACTTTGTCTCATAAATTTTCACTCAAAAACGTTAAGTACTTAGAAGGTCTTTTGAGTTTAATGTTGCCTTTAAAAGTTTCAAGCCGTAGCAATATCGCCCCCCAATTTAACACTCACTAATTTTGAATGTTAATGCTATACTTGTTTGACCAAATTTGCTTGTGTTGTAGTCATATAACATTCCCTCCTCACCTCATCATCCCCTGATGAAAAGAACTCCTCTTGTCCTTCTTGTCCTTCTATGCGTTTCTTCCCAATCCTTCTTCCTTCCGTTTCCTTTTTTCCTCCTTCAACTTGAGCATCCTTTTGCATGCTAAGCATTAACACTGAAGATCGTCAGGATAAAGTATATACCATCTTATGAATTCAATACTATAATTGAGGTGACAATTAAGAACGCTAAAGTGGTGGATGAAAAACGTAAGGTTTGTTAGTAGTAGACTTTACCAAAAAAGTGGGAGTGAATTTTATGATACGAAAGTTAAACAATTTAAAACCTAAGCAGAATAAAAGTGGGGAATCGTGTAAAGGAAAAAAATATTACTAATGTAAGTAGGGAGGAACAAATAAGAGAATGCAAAAACAATCTTATCCGTGTACAATCTCTCAACCTTCCCCTACTTCTTTCTCCATTCTCTCCAGCAGGGAAAGCTATGGCCCACGATAGTTATTTGTTCTCTTGAACTTGCTGAAGTCCCTTCCCACACTCTTTGCTGCTTTCTCAAGTTCCGAAAGCTCTTGTGATTTTCAATCCACTTTTCTGTAAGTTTAAAATGAGCACTTCTGAGCCTCAATATATTAATGTACAAATTGCATCCATTAATCACTCCTCCCTAGAATATGTAAGGTAACATCTAATCTAGCATCTCACTATCTTGAGTAACTCACTGGAATAATAAATCATTAAATGAACTTTATCACAAAGAAATAAATGAAGTTGATCACTAAAATACTAAGAGCAGCTGCATATCAAAATTTAATGAGAATCAGTGTTTGGATCAAGATAATTGCATTTGAAATTATTTTAGAAAATTCGATCTGTAAGAAAAATATTAGAATGGATCGAAAACATACCGGGTCGGATCTTGGGTCGGGTCGGTCGGATCTTTTTAGCTCACGCTTAAGCTAGACTATAAAAGTCTGAGCTTTTAAGTGCACAGCAGAGCACCTCTTTTGCAAGAAAGAAAATGAGAGAGAGAGAGAGAGAGATAGTAGGAAAGCTCTACTACTGAAGTGGTTTGAACTGATAGGGGGAAGCCTCTATTTATAGCTTTTGTCAGAGATATTTTGGGTAGCATAAAAATATCCACTGAGCCCATCAGATAAAATCTGAGATAAGGTATAATATATCCTTATCTCATAATATCATGATATTTGAATTTAAATCCAGAATCAATCACAATTAATTCTAAATATATATACTTAATATATATTTAATCTACACAATATAAATTAATTAATTTAATATAAATTAATTAGATTTATATCGTAACTGATTGGATATGATTCAGGGTGTTTGACCAAGTCAAACATATCACAATATCGCTTGGATATTTGACTGATATATTCTCTTTATACCCGGTCAAATAATCCGGCCCATCAAGGGCGGATCCAAGCCCAAAAATCTAACATCTCCCACTCGCACTTGATGGGCTGCCCATCGTGCGATAGCTAAATCTTTCATTGCTTCATACTAGGTGTCTGCCGTGACCGCGTGGGCATGACGTCATCGATTCGGGCGCCTGTGCACTAGGAATCCTTTATGCAGGACCAGCACACAAGAACACCCTTGGTGTACCTACAAATTGTATGCTTGTTGCCTCGAATGCCCTAGTTTTATCCATACACTTTACTTGTGGCATATCTAATCCCTCTCGAGTTATTTTGTTTACTCAGATTGCCTTCTCATACGTATGGTATCCACACTTGCTTAGTTGTTCTGTTCAACCTGCAAGGGACATGTCACAGACACCAACGTAGATGTGTATTTCAAGATAAATCTTCCTTCTGACTATTCATCATTTAGATTTGGCATAGTCGCTTTCTCAGTCTTGACCCGTTAGATCGCATCATTCTTGACCATGGGGTTTAGGCTAGAGTAGCTGCCACTAAATCAAAACCTTATGATGTTGTCTAAGTCTTAAGGGCATTATGAAAGGTTTATTTCCTTTCTGGGACTCACACCGTAATGGATCAGAGATCTTCCATCTATGTCCCTGTTAGAAACAATCTCACCCAAGAGGGGGGTGAATTGGGTGAGTTACAAAAAAATTTAAAATTAAAAGCGTGCAAGTATTGAACAGAAACAGAGAGTCAGAGTAAGGAGAATTTTAACCGCAGAGAGGAGACACAAGATTTATACTGGTTCGGTCTAAACCACGTGACCTACTTCCAGTCCCCAGAACACCTCTGAGTGTTTCACTATCTTCTAAGATCGACAGGGCTCTTGGTGCCTCGGTACAATAATTGAATCGCTCAATCACTCCCCCTTACTCCCGTAAGGATACAACCCCTCTCAAGAGTCCACACTCTTGAGTGTCTCTCAAGTTTTTAATAAAAGTAGTGAATGGCTCTCTTACAGAGTGAATTCAATGATAAACACTGATGCTCAGTAGTAACGTGAAAAACAGAGTATTGAATGCGTAACTAAACAATCGCAGGTGGTAGTTCTGGTATTCAATCAATTCATTAATGCTTCTTCGCGCCTTTTATAGTTGATACCGTTAAGTAGCCGTTAGACGGAAGAACTTCTAGCCGTTGTGACTTCGTTTGCGTGTTTCGCTGGTTTCAACGGCTCCGCCATTAATGCGTCTGAGTTTCTGACACTGTAGGTCGCAGTCTACGTAATCCCGTTGAAGAGCCATTGCACTCGTTTTCATTAATCTGCATTTTTAAGATTCGAACAAATGAGAGTTTTGTGGTGAGTGCTTTAATCTTGAACAAAAAGAAGGCTAATTTATCATTCAAGGATTTGTGACAAAATCATTTATCAGCAAGAAGAACAGAGTGTCATTCCGGTTTAGTTTGATAGAAAAAGTGATCGATTACTTGATGATAGATCAAGTTATCGATAAACGGAATGAAGACTTTTCGAAATAGATCACCAAAATTATCGATCAAGTGTTGGATCATTGACTCTAAGATTTATCATAGAAAGAGGAAATCGTTTCATGATCGAACAATTGATCGAACACAAATTTGATCGAACAGATTATCGATAATTCAAATGTTATTGAAATGAAGCTTCAGTCATTGATGATCGAACATTTTATCGATAAATGTATGATGGATAATATTATCGATAAAACATGGTTATGTAAATAATCAATGAAAGACACAGGCTATCTGAAATGATCGAACAGTTGATCGATCATTGATCATTCGAACAAGTGATCGATAATGGTGAAGGAAGAAGTTTAATGTAAAGGAAATGATTATCGATCACGTTTTGTGAAACCATGAAATCCGAGGAATTGAATGATCGATCACATTATCGAAAAACCAGTGATCGATAACTTGATCGAAAAATAGTTCACCATAACTTAATGCGAATATGTCAATTCTTAGACTCTTTATCGATCACGTTATGTGAAAACTTATTTAAGCGAACAAGTTAAACTTATCGATAATGTTATCGATAATTTAGTTGTAACAAAACTGAGTAAGAGTGGGTAAGGACATTGATTATCGATCATGTGATCGATAATTTTATGATCAATAAGGTTATCGATCCATCAGTGAATTTGATCACCTGCATTCAGAGAGTTAGAGCATAAAGTTCGAATACGTAATCGATAAACAAATGGTCGGTAATATGATCGATAAATTTGTAACAGAACTAATGTGCAGAACAAGTAGATTGTGTTACCTTTTATCGAGGTCGTTATTGATGACTGATTTATCGATAACTTGATCGATAAATACACTTCAGATTTGGGTCTCTGATTGTTTACCTGATATTATCGATCAGCTTATCGATAATTTACCATACTCTTATGTGATTTTTACGATAGTGATTATCGATCACTTTATCGATAAATTACTCATCGAATAGTTCTTCGATCAAAAAGACTACTATAGACCTGATTTACACTTGATCATTTATCTGAAACCTTAGCGATAACCGATTGCTCGATCAGTTGATCGATCAAAGTACTTAACCCTGATATTCTGACTTTGTTATCATCAAAACTATAATCCTAACATTCTCCCCCTTTTTGATGATGACAAAACACAAGTTATAAATCATCTATCAGAGAGAACATCGACCAGTTTTATATTCTCAAAAAGCATGAAACAAAAAAAAGGGCAGATAAATATCAAGAACATATTATCGATAAAAACACTATCCAGATACACAAAAGGAGATAAAGTCATGACATAGAACCAAAAAGCAACTCATAAAACCATATAAGCTACAAAAATCATATAAGCTACAAAATATCATCAGTTTTCTTCTCCCCCTTTTTGTCAGCATCAGAAGGGGTAGGAACCGAGGGAATGGTCAGGGGAATAGGGAGAGGAGGAAGAGGAAAAAGTGGAGAAATAGATGGAAAATGAAAGGAGTGAACAGGTTGGGGTACAGTGATAAGAGCAAGAGTAGTAGGGACAGAAATAGAAGTAGATGGAACAGAAGGAGAAGTGGTGGAAATAGGTGAAGTGGGTAAAGGAGAGGAAGGAGGTGCAGGCTCAGGGTGCGGTGGAGAGGGAGGATGGAAGAGGAGATCCTCATAGCTGAAGCTGGTGCTAGGTGGAGTGAAGTGCTGGCAGAGAGAGGTAACTAAGCCTTTAAGCTCTTGGAGTTCCTTGTCCACTGAATTAAACCTCTCGGTGACTTCTCTTTCCAAAACCACCATAGCTTGTTGGTGAAGATCCAGAATCTTAGAGATGCCATCAAACTTCCGGTCAGAAACTTCCCCATAGTCTCTGGCAGTGGAGTAGACTCTGGTCTCAAATGCCCGAAGCTCAGCCTGAAACATTTCCCTGAGGGATCTCTCCATAAAAGATGGACCAGGGGTATGAGATGGGGCAGCAGTGGATTCAGCTTCATCCTGGGTCCGAGATGTACTAGCAGCAGGTTGCTTTCCCTTATCCTTCTGAGATACTTTCTGTGATGGTGTAAAGGGAACAGAGATCCTCATTTTGTGGAGCTGAGTGAGGCCAAAAGCAGGAACCTTAGTCTTGATTTCCCCAGGCTCAAAAGGAGCAATGTTATGTGCCTGAAGGAAATAGGTGGCCAGCTGAGGATAGGGAATTGGGGTTGATCTGGACTTGTTAAGAACAAAGTCCTTCATCTCAGAGTAAATAAGATCCCCAATGTTAATCTTTTCCCCACTAATAACCCGGGCTAGAAGAATATAATCATCCTGAGTGAGATGTGAGAAACTACCGGATTTGTTCACCATGCACCTAGAATAGATGTAATGGATGATCCTATAGAAATCACACATCTGCTTAGGTGGGAAATTTAGCTCACCGGGATAATCACTGTTTTGCATTAAGATTCTATAAGCCTTTACTTCATTCATGTCACCTCCTCGCACAAAATCTTGGGTTCCTAGCAGCTCATTTATCTTGGCACTGGTGAGTTTAAAAACTCTGCCTCTCAGTGTAACTTTCAGACAATTTTCGATGAGATTGTCTTTATCATCATATTTTTCTACTGATTCCATGTTACAGTAGAATCTTTTAACCACTTCAGGACAGTATTCACCACCAATAATTAACCAATTCGAATAATGCTGCAGTGGGTCACTTAAGTCAAGCTCAATCTGTTTATTTTTCCTCAGACCCTCTAAATCAACAGATACCACAGGACAGAATTTTCTATTGGCAAAATCGGCCTTATACTTTGCTATATTAACTTCATTATCGAGATTGCCAGATAATAACTCAGAAAATTCAGTGGGTATACCTTCAGAAGGAATTTCCCGAGCGACTCCTTCACTTGCCCTCTGTTTCTTCTTTCTCGGTTGCTTGGGAACAGATAGATTCAGGGCTGATTCCACGGCTTTCTGAACTGAGACTCCATCATCCGACTCGGTCTCTGATTCCTCAGTCACAATCGGTAGCTTTGATTTGGACCGGGGAGATTTTCTGAGAGAGGCCGGTTGTTCTTCGGTCCGACTTTCCCGGATTTTCAGAGTGGCCCTCTTCTTCGTTGATTCCTCCCTTACCTTCGGTCTGTAACGTTTTCGAGTACCCGAAGCAGTGGTGTCACTCGATTGAGGCTGTTTCTCCGGCGCTTCTCCCTTTTCCACGTTCGGTTGCTTCACCCGAGCCATTTCGGAGGTGCCGAGCTGTTTTTGACAGATTAAACGGTTGAGAAACGGTGGGTTTGAGGTGGGTGAAGGTTGGGAATGCAGCAGAGAAGGATTCGATCGGTGTAACGGTTGAAGAATTTAAGATAGTGGTGATTTTCGACCGTTGCGAAGAACAGGGGACCGAAAATTTTCGAGTTAGGGTTCGAAAAACTGACGAATGGATTTCAGAACAGTACCGTTATAGTTCTCGAAATTATCGATTAAGTTATCGATCAACACTTGATCGATCACGTGTTCGATAATTATGAAGAACACACTTGAACAAAGATCAGTTTTATCGATTACGTTATCGATCATGCATTTATCGAACATATTATCGATAAAGTAAGTAAAAAGAAATGCGTACCTGATGTAATTTATCGAATATTTGTTCGATAATTAAGCTTATCGGTCAGCTTATCGATCAATGCTTACCAATTTTGACGGATGGGTCTCGGATCCTTGAGGCTCTTGATCGATGTTCTGATCGATATTGATTTTATCGATCAAGTTATCGATAATTGTAGTGTTGGAGCAATTCCCTTTCTTTACAAAGTGAATTTATCGATCAGTTGTTCGATAAATTATCTCCCACTTGCCTTCATGATTATCGATCAATTGATCGATAATCTCATACTCTGTTTACCTCTGTTTTTCTTCATCGAAACAGAGCTTCCTGCAAAACAAATTTCTACATACTCCGATGCTTAAGTTAGTTATTTTATCATCAAAACAATAAATTTAAACATTTAATCTTGAGAGATAGTATGACATTTCTTACAATTCATTGGGATTTACCATTCCCAATTCTCCTCTGAAGTAGCTGAACTTCTGTTGGTCTAGTGGTTTTGTGAAGATGTCGGCTATCTGATATTCAGTGGGGATGAATTCAACTTTTACATCTTTCTTTTGAACATGATCACGAATAAAGTGATGTCGAACATCAATGTGTTTGGTTCGAGCATGATGAACTGGATTCTTGGACAGACTTATCGTGCTCGTATTATCACATAAGATTGGAATCTCACGTAAGTTGATTCCTAGATCTTGTATTTGTTGTTTTAGCCATAAGATCTGAGCACAACAGCAGGCAGTGGCTACATATTCTGATTCAGTTGAGGAGATTGCCACGGTGTTTTGCTTTTTGCTTGACCATGAGACAAGACATCCTCCGAAGAATTGACATTGTCCACTGGTGCTTTTTCTGTCTGTTTTATATCCACCGTGATCGGCGTCTGAGTATCCCATTAAATATTCGGTTCCTCCTTTTGGATACCAGATTCCTAAATTTTGAGTTCCTACAAGATATCTGAGTATCCTTTTCACGGCTTCTTCATGCGACTCCTTTGGAGCTGACTGATATCTCGCACACATTCCCACACTGAACTGAATATCTGGTCTACTTGCAGTAAGGTATAGTAAGGAACCGATCATCCCTCTATATCTTGTTAGATTTATGTCTTTCCCGTCTTCGTCTATATCAAGCGAACAGGTTGAGCTCATAGGAGTCTTTACACTTTTAGCATTCTCCATTCCGAATTTCTTCAGCAACTCCTTTACATATTTCGTCTGGGAGATAAATATACCGTTCTTCTTTTGTTTGATTTGTAATCCCAGAAAGAAGTTTAATTCTCCCATCATGGACATCTCGAATTCTCCCTGCATAAGCTTAGCAAATTCTTGACAGAGATCTTCGTTAGTAGCACCGAAAATAATATCATCTACATATATTTGAACAATCAAAAGATCTTTCCTATTTCTTTTAATGAAAAGTGTGGCATCCACTTTACCTCTTTCGAATCCTTTTTCTATAAGGAAGTTGCTAAGTCGTTCATACCAGGCTCTAGGCGCTTGTTTCAAACCATACAAAGCTTTTTTAAGTTTGTAAACATGATTTGGAAAATTTGAATTTTCAAAACCGGGTGGTTGTTCGATAAACACCTCTTCTGATATATAACCGTTCAGAAATGCACTTTTAACATCCATTTGAAATAGTTTGAAATCTTTGATGCAAGCAAAAGCCAAAAGAACTCGTATGGCTTCCAATCTAGCTACAGGAGCATACGTTTCTTCATAATCGATTCCCTCTTCTTGATTGTAGCCTTTTGCTACTAATCTGGCTTTGTTTCTGACGATCTGAGCCGATTCATCGAGCTTGTTTTTGAACCCCATTTGGTGCCAATGACCGGATGGTCTTCTGGTCTAGGTACCAATTCCCAAACTTGATTTCTCTCAAATTGGTTAAGTTCTTCCTGCATCGCAACTATCCAGAATTCATCTGACAGTGCTTCGTCAATATTAGAGGGCTCAATGTGAGATATGAAAGCAGAGAAAAGAACTTCATTGACAATTTGTCTCCGGGTTTTGACCCCTTCATTGACTTTACCGATGACTTGATCCAGAGGATGATCTCGGTTGTGTCTCCATGCCTTTGGCTGCTCTAGATTTTCTTGTAAAGGGGAATCGTTTAAAACATCCTTGTTTTCTGAAACGGTTTCCAGGTTTTCTTTGTTGTTGTTGTGGATATAGCATCTGCTTCCAAAGATCCTTAGGTGTGACAGATTGGGTTTTCTTCCCCTGTACAATTCATATGGAGTCTTCCCGAGCAGTGTTCTGATGTAGGCTCTATTTGAAATATAGCAGGCTGTGCTCATCGCTTCTGCCCAGAATACTTGTGAGACCCCTTTCTCATTTAGCATTGCTCTAGCCATCTCCGTGAGTACTCTATTTTTTCGTTCAACTACTCCGTTCTGTTGAGGAGTCCTTGGTGCAGAAAAGTTGTGGTCAATTCCATGTTCCTCACAATAGTCTGCAAATTCGTTGTTTTCAAATTCTCCTCCGTGATCTGACCTGATAGACACAATAGATATACCTTTCTCATTTTGGACCTTTTTGGCAAAAACAATGAAAGCATTAAAAGTTTCATCTTTAGAGGAAAGAAACAAAGTCCAGGTAAACCTTGAATAGTCATCAACTATTACAAGAGTATAAAGATTTCCCCCGAAGCTTTTTACTCTAGATGGACCGACCAAGTCCATGTGAATCATTGGAGAGGTCTTTCAGTTGAAACTATCTTCTTTGATTTAAATGAAGATTTTGTTTGTTTACCTTTTTGACATGCATCACAAACATCATCGCGTTCATACTGGATTTTTGGTAAACCAACAACTAGATCCCTTTTTATTAATTTTGAAAGTTGATTCATGTTGACATGTGCAAGTCGTTTGTGCCAAATCCAACTTTCCTCCTTTTTACTAATAAAACAATTTTCAGAAGTTTTAGAAACAAGTTGAAGTGTATAACAGTTACCGTCCCTCGGAGCTCTCAGCTTCGTATTCAATTCTTCTTTCTTCAAAGGTAGGTCATCTTTGCTTATGATTAAGCACTCTTCAGAGTCAAAGATCACCCAGTTGTTTTTGTCCGCACTCTGACTGACGCTGAGGAGATTATGACACAGACCTTCCACGTAGTACACGTCTTCGACCTTCAGGCCTATACTACTTCCGATTTCTCCGATTCCAGCAATTTTTCCCGATTGGTTTCCTCCGAAGCTTACTTTTCCTCCGTCTTTTGGTTTGAGTGATGTAAACTTCTCAGTGTCACCCGTCATGTGTCTGGAACATCCGCTGTCTATATACCATTTATTTGTTCTGGATGCCTTGAGACATACCTGCAAAAATTGCAATCATGTTTTAGGTACCCATACCTTCTTGGGTCCTTTTTGGTTAGTATGAGTTATTTTTGGTGCATAAGTACCTTTGGGCACCCATTTTAATGTTCCGTAATCTCCTTTCTTCTTATAGTAACAAGAAGAAGTTGAATGGCCTTTACGGTTGCAATGAGAGCAAAGTGCAAAAGGATTTGAGGAATGCACAGAATTTCTAAAATATGTAAGATATGATCTACCACTACTCTTTTTCTTTCCTTTCGATTTATCTTGGGTTGGATCGTATCCTATACCAGTCTTGTCCATAGAGCATCGTTGAGCTCCTAGAATCACCTTAAGCATTTCGCTACCTTTAGTGAATTTTTCTAAGGTTCTGGTAAGATCTTCAATCTTTCTTTCATTCTTTTCACAACTTTTGCAAGTCAAAGTCGAGTCTGTATTGACTTCAACCTTTGATTGTTGATCTTCTAAAAACTTTATCCTTTTCTTAGAGCTAACTAACTCTTTTGCAATTCTTACTAATTCTAAATGTAAAGCATTGTATTCGGACTGCAATTCATCATAAGATGGTTCAGAAATTATTACCTCGTCTGTTTCTGATTCCTCGTTTTCTTGGGCCACTAGACAGATATTAGCTGTCTCTTCATCATCACTTCCTTCTTCTTCATCGGAGGAGCTGTCTCCCCAGATTGATGTGACGAAGGCTTTCTTCTTTCTGAATCTTTCTTTCTTCTTTTCTTTGTCCTTTGCTCTGGAGAGTTGGGGACATTCCGCCTTGATATGTCCTGGCTTCTTACATTCGAAGCAAATGATTGGATCCTTTGATTCGTTCGGATATGAGGAAATTCTGCGTTTCGGCTGAAACTTCTTTCCGGTTCTGTTTTTGTAGAATTTCTTGAACCTCTTGACTATAAGGCCCATTTCATCATCATCAAGATCATCTTCATTTTCATCTTCGCTCTCTTGAGTTTTAAGAGCGATGCCTTTCCGGTTTTTCTCGTTCATCTCCTTTTTGTATTTTTGCTTGCTCTCATATTCAGCAAGGCTCCCGAACAGTGCTGCAACAGAACCAATGGATTCTCCTTTGGTTTCTTCAATAGCTGTTACTTTCGGTTCCCATTCTTTTGTGAGACCGCTCAGTATTTTCCTCACTTGATCTTCTTGACTATATTTCTTCCCAAGTGCAGTGAGGTGGTTTATGAGATGTGAGAATCTGACTTCCATATCTCGGATACTCTCTCCTTCCTTCATTCTGAATAACTCGAATTCGGTAGTGAGAGTGTTGATTCGACTCTGTTTTACACCGGTGGTTCCTTCATGAGCTATCTCCAGAGCCTCCCACATTTCCTTCGCGGTTTCCAGACTTGAGACTCTGAAGTATTCCCTCTGACTAAGCGCACACGTGAGTATGTTGATAGCTTTGTCATTTAGAGTCACCAGCTTCTTATCTTCCTCGTTGAACTCCGCGGAACTCTTGGGTACTTGCTGGCCATCTATTGTGTTCATCGGGACATAGTTGCCGTGTTCTATTACGTCCCACAACCCATACTCTGTGGCCTTAATGAAGATTTTCATCCTCATTTTCCAGAAGGTATAATTTTCTCCACTGAAGCCTGGCGGTTTAGATGTTGAGCATCCTTCAGGTAGCACGCTATCTCCAAATCCTGCCATTTGATCTCTCTTCGGACTGTTAAATCCTTAGTGAAGAGACCTGCTCTGATACCAAATGTTAGAAACAATCTCACCCAAGAGGGGGGTGAATTGGGTGAGTTACAAAAAATTTAAAATTAAAAGCGTGCAAGTATTGAACAAAAACAGAGAGTCAGAGTAAGGAGAATTTTAACCGCAGAGAGGAGACACAAGATTTATACTGGTTCGGTCTAAACCACGTGACCTACTTCCAGTCCCCAGAACACCTCTGAGTGTTTCACTATCTTCCAAGATCGACAGGGCTCTTGGTGCCTCGGTACAGTAATTGAATCGCTCAATCACTCCCCCTTACTCCCGTAAGGATACAACCCCTCTCAAGAGTCCACACTCTTGAGTGTCTCTCAAGTTTTTAATAAAAGTAGTGAATGGCTCTCTTACAGAGTGAATTCAATGATAAACACTGATGCTCAGTAGTAACGTGAAAAACAGAGTATTGAATGCGTAACTAAATAATCGCAGGTGGTAGTTCAGGTATTCAATCTCTTCATTAATGCTTCTTCGCGCCTTTTATAGTTGATACCGTTAAGTAGCCGTTAGACGGAAGAGCTTCTAGCCGTTGTGACTTCGTTTGCGTGTTTCGCTGGTTTCAACGGCTCCGCCATTAATGCGTCTGAGTTTCTGACACTGTAGGTCGCAGTCTACGTAATCCCGTTGAAGAGCCGTTGCACTCGTTTTCATTAATCTGCATTTTTAAGATTCGAACAAATGAGAGTTTTGTGGTGAGTGCTTTAATCTTGAACAAAAAGAAGGCTAATTTATCATTCAAGGATTTGTGACGAAATCATTTATCAGCAAGAAGAACAGAGTGTCATTCCGGTTTAGTTTGATCGAAAAAGTGATCGATTACTTGATGATAGATCAAGTTATCGATAAACGGAATGAAGACTTTTCGAAATAGATCACCAAAATTATCGATCAAGTGTTGGATCATTGACTCTAAGATTTATCATAGAAAGAGGAAATCGTTTCATGATCGAACAATTGATCGAACACAAATTTGATCGAACAGATTATCGATAATTCAAATGTTATTGAAATGAAGCTTCAGTCATTGATGATCGAACATCTTATCGATAAATGTATGATGGATAATATTATCGATAAAACATGGTTATGTAAATAATCAATGAAAGACACAGGCTATCTGAAATGATCGAACAGTTGATCGATCATTGATCATTCGAACAAGTGATCGATAATGGTGAAGGAAGAAGTTTAATGTAAAGGAAATGATTATCGATCACGTTTTGTAAAACCATGAAATCCGAGGAATTGAATGATCGATCACATTATCGAAAAACCAGTGATCGATAACTTGATCGAAAAATAGTTCACCATAACTTAATGCGAATATGTCAATTCTTAGACTCTTTATCGATCACGTTATGTGAAAACTTATTTAAGCGAACAAGTTAAACTTATCGATAATGTTATCGATAATTTAGTTGTAACAAAACTGAGTAAGAGTGGGTAAGGACATTGATTATCGATCATGTGATCGATAATTTTATGATCAATAAGGTTATCGATCCATCAGTGAATTTGATCACCTGCATTCAGAGAGTTAGAGCATAAAGTTCGAACACGTAATCGATAAACAAATGGTCGGTAATATGATCGATAAATTTGTAACAGAACTAATGTGCAGAACAAGTAGATTGTGTTACCTTTTATCGAGGTCGTTATTGATGACTGATTTATCGATAACTTGATCGATAAATACACTTCAGATTTGGGTCTCTGATTGTTTACCTGATATTATCGATCAGCTTATCGATAATTTACCATACTCTTATGTGATTTTTACGATAGTGATTATCGATCACTTTATCGATAAATTACTCATCGAATAGTTCTTCGATCAAAAAGACTACTATAGACCTGATTTACACTTGATCATTTATCTGAAACCTTAGCGATAACCGATTGCTCGATCAGTTGATCGATCAAAGTACTTAACCCTGATATTCTGACTTTGTTATCATCAAAACTATAATCCTAACAGTCCCTTGTTGCAGATTTGAGTGAGCTCATGCAGTATAAATTGCATGCTACGGTGCTCAATCCACCAAGTGGAGTATGTCGCTTTTGGTTTTAATAGCACCGTACAGACTTAAGTTCCAAATGCACTCCAACATTTGAACCAGGAGCTCTTTCATCACAACTATATATGACGTCTTACTAGTGAAGAGTTCCTTGTCTGGCTACAGGTCTCATGGATGACACATTATCCATGATTCGACCCAAACTTTTATGGGTCTCATCTCAGTCTAGCTGAGGTGACATTTGTGCAGTGATTCTTCTCTACCATCTCATGGTGATCATCTGCTGTCAAACCTTTCTACATCCCATGAGAACATAGCGAGGCGGTTGCTCGTGTGAGTGAGCCAACCTTGTGACCTGTACGACATATTTGTATTACATACCTTGTGCCTATGCATGTATAAACACACAAATGTATATACAAGAAAAATTTCTTTGAACTGGATAAAATGCATTGAATTACTAAGTAAGAGGAAAAGGTTTCGTACAACATGCCTTGTGCCTGCGTATTTGAACAAAAAAAAGAATCAAAAAGAAAAAAGAGTTCAATACATCATGCTCTACGCATGCCCAAGGCCTTTACATGCTTAACGAAAGGATCTCTAGCTATAGGCTTGGTTAGGGATCTGCCAACATCTTATGAGTGGACAAGTATTGAACTGTCACTTGTTTCTTAGCGATCATATCCCTTACAAAGTGATATTTTATGTCTATATGCTTAGTACGATTGTGGTACTTAGGGTCCTTTGCATAGGCTATTGCTGCTTGACTATCGCAGTGAATTAGAGTGTGTCCCTCACTCCCACCATGGATTCCCAATCGTACTAAGAATCTTTTGAGCCACACAGCTTCATGGACAGCTGCAAAACAAGCTACATATTCTGCTTCCATGGATGAAAGAGACACACACGTTTGTTTCTTGCTGCTCCAGGAGATTGCTCCGTTATTCAGTAGGAAAGCATAGCCTGACGTCGAGTGTCGCTCGTCTAGGTCTCCTGCCCAATCAGCATCGGAATAACCCTCCGCACGAAGGCCATTTCCTTGATAGCATAGCTCATAGTCCATGGTTCCTTTTAGATATCTCATAATCCTCTTTACAGCTTCCCAGTGTTTGACTCCTGGATTGGATTGGAATCGACTCACAAGTCCGACTGCGAAGCATATGTCTAGCCTGGTACACAACATGGCGTACATTAGGCTGCCAACGGCACTTGAGTATGGGACTCTCTTCATGTGCTCTATATCGCATTGTTTTGTAGGGCGCATTTCCTCACTTAGGTTATGTCCCTTAACTACAGGGGTATCCATAGGCTTGCAGTCTCTCATATTAAAACGCTCAAGAATCTTTGCTATGTATGCCTTTTGTGACAATGATAGCAATTTTCTAGAACGATCTCTTCTTATCTTAACACCTAAGATATATTCTGCTTCGCCCATGTCTTTCATCTCGAAGTTCAAGGATAACCACTCTTTGATCATCTTTATTAGTTTCAGATTGGTACCAGCTAGTAGTATGTCGTCGACATAGAGGGATAGAATGACAAAGTTGTCTCCAAACCGCTTGATATAAACGCAGTGATCTTCCTCGATCATTTCAAAGTCATAGGAGCTTATAGCTTTATGGAACCTTAAGTACCACTACCTAGATGATTGCTTGAGTCCATAAATAGATCTCAAGAGTTTACAAACCTTTTGTTCGTTCCCTTCTGTATGAAGCCCTCAGGTTGTTCCATATAGATTTCCTCATCTAGTTCTCCATTCAAGAAAGCGGTTTTTACATCCATCTGATGTAACTCTAAGTCTAAAATTGCTACTAAAGCCAGTATCAGTCGTATCGAGTTGAAACGTACAATAGGTGAGAAGGTGTCTGCGTAATCCACTCCTTCCCGTTGTGTATACCCTTTGGCAACTAACCTTGCTTTGGGTTTATCAATTGATCCATCAGCCTTACGTTTGTACTTGAGAACCCACTTGCTCCCAATTGCCTTTCGGCCAGGTGGTAGATCAACTAATTCCCATACTTGGTTGGATTCCATGGAATCCATTTCCTCTTGTAAGGCCTTCTGCCATTTTTCCTTAGCAGGTCCTGTTAGTGCTTCTTTAACACTTACGGGGTCTCCTTCATTGTTTTTTAGACTAACGATGAAGGTTGCTCCTTCAATTGAGAAGCGTATCTAAGGAGTTTTGTCTCTGTTACTTCTCCTAAGTGGGGTTGTTGTAGGACTTACTTCCTGTGACTGGGTTAAACCTTGTTGTGAAAATGGTTCAACCCTCCCACTCAGATCAGTAGACTGAGGAACACTTTGTTGTACCTCATTGCCATCATCCTCATAAAGACAGCTTGTTCGATCAATACTCCCTCTGCTAGGATATTCGGTTTCTATGAATGTTGCGTCCCTTGACTCTATCTCAGTCACTGAGCCGTCATCATATTCACCAATGAAGACATACCCCTTAGAGTTCTCAGAGTATCTTATGAAGATACACTTTTTGCCCCTTAGTTCTAGCTTGTCATATTTATGGGAAGAATCATGAATACAGGCCGCTGACCCCCATGGTCTTAGGATGCTTAGATCCGGTTTGCGGTTTGTCCATGATTCATAAGGGGTTGTGGTGACTGATTTAGAAGGCACTCGGTTAAGTATGAATGTGGCAGTTAAAAGAGCATCTCCCCAATATGAGGTTGGAAGCTCAGCTTGTGCCATCATTGATCTAACCATATCGAGGAGAGTCCTATTTCTCCTTTCAGCAACTCCGTTTTGTTGAGGAGTGCTGGGGATTGTTAGTTGCCTAACAATACCCCTTTCTTCATAGAGCTCCTTGAACTGATCAGAGAGGTATTCTCGACCTCGGTCGGTTCTTAAGGCTTTGATTCTTGAACTTAGCTGATTTTTCACTAGATTGAGATATTTTCTAAAGCACTCTAATGCCTCAGATTTGTGGGAAATTAGGTAAGTATAGCCATATCGGGAAGAATCATTGATGAAGGTAATAAAATACCATGCTCCGTGACGTGCCCTAACACTCATTGGTTCGCAAATATCAGAGTGTACCAATTCAAGAGGATGGTTAGCCCTGGTTGCCTTTCCGAAAGGCTTCCTTGTGCTCTTGCCAGCAACGCAATGTTCACACAGAGACATTTCCTTTTTGGACACGTTTCCTAGCAAACCCTCTTTTGCCAATTTGGTCATGCGTTCTTGACCAATATGTCCTAATCTAGCGTGCCATATATCGTAATTGACATCGGAAGAAAGTGCATAGCAAGAACTAGAAAAATTATCGTTGAAATTTTCTAAAATAAAGAAACCATCCGAAACATAACCAGAAACTGAAAAATTGGTCCCATACAAAATTTCTACTGTGAAATCATGAAAAAAGACATTGAAATGAAATTTAACTAAGGAAATAACAGACACAAGATTTCGTCGGATTTCCAGAGCGTAGAGGACATTTTGCAGGACTAGGGTCCTTCCTCTATGCAGGGTCAGCTCACAAGTACCGATCCCTTTGACTTCTACTCTCGCGTTGTTCCCAACATAAAGTCATCTGCTTCTTGCTGGTAACCGATGAAATTCTGTGAAGTTCCCATAATCCTTGCTCACGTGGTCTGTGGCCCCTGAGTCTATAACCCAAATAGGATTAGTTTCAGCAATAAACACAGTGCTAGAAACATAAGAGAAATGTATTGAATCTGAATCCAATACCTTTTTCTGCTCAGGACAGTCCTTGGCATAATGCCCCTTTTGTTGGCAAGCATAGCATTTTATGGTTGCTATGTTCCGCTTCTTTGCAGGTTTCTTGCCTTTCTTGAAGGAACTCTTTCCCTTCTTTACTTTAGGGCCGCCTTTCTTATTTTGAGAGCCTTTGCTTCTCTTAGACTGGTTTTGGGAGGCTGCTCCTCCCTTTCCTTCAGTTAAATATGCCTTACTGATAGGTTTCACAATTTCCATTCGATCATCCTCCAGTTGGAGGTGGCGAGCTACATCAGCAAAGGTTTTTATACTCTCGTTATGAGTAATTGTATGCTTCATGGTATCCCAACTTGCTGGGAGAGATGTCATGACAGCTTGAATCTGTTGCTCATCAGATAAGGCGTCTCCGGCTTCCTTAAGCTCCCTGATTAAGTTCTGCATTGCCCTTAGGTGATTCCTTATGGGAGTGTTAGGACCCAGCTTGAAATTATCAAGTTTGACGGTGAGTCTCCTAAGCCTCGCAGCAGAGGTACCGTCAAATTCGGATTTCAGTGCTGCCCACATGGCAGAGGCGGAAGCGTGTGTTTCGAATTGCACCAACACATCGTCAGTCATGGCACTTAGCATAGTAATTCTGGCGATAGTGTCCCTTCTTTTCCAGGCTGCGTAGCCGTCCTGGTCCCTTTGCGATGCATTCGCCTCAGGTTCTGGAAGAAAAGTAGTCAACACATCAGTGACTTCTTGTTCTTCGAGGACATACGATATCTTACGACGCCACATGCTGTAATTGTCTCCGTTCAGCTTGTCACCTTCTACGAGGTCAGCTATAATGGACTTGATTCCTCTTTGAGACATCGTGCTATCATATAGACAATAATGCATTTTAGTACGGTATGCAACATACACATTATTCAAGTAGGTCATAGGTCGTCCGGGTAAGAGTCTCACCATTTTCATGATCAGGAGACAACTAGGTTGGCTCCCATCCCATTACTCCTGGTTAGTCTCTTACCTTTCTTATCTTTGACTTTCCTTGAATATATCCCCAATTTGAGTTTTCCTCATGAAAACTCCCACTCAAATAAAGCATTTTAAAATTAAAAAAAACTTTATTTATTGAAGCATAAATGTTTACAAAAAAATTGGATAATCCCAAAAAATAAAGTCTCAAGAGTAAACATTAAATGAAAAGGGAAAAATAAATGTGAACAAAAACTCATTCGTTCATGATATATTTTATCATGGGTTCTCTCAAACTCTCTTTAACATCGTTCCAGCATCTATAGAGACTTTGTTTCAAAAAAGCTTCACTAAATATGTGTCCCCTCCTTGCCAGTTCCTCTCTGTATTGGATTGCAATGTTTGAGAAAAAGAGTGCGTCTTGCTCATTGACAATTTGTTTAGCATAATAACTCAATTTTGAAAATAGACACTTTTGATGCTTGTATTCATCAGCATGCTTTTCTGCTATTTGTTTTATTAAATTTATGTCCTTAGGTCTGCAGACTTCTTCCTCTTGTTGGTCAGGAACACATTTCCTTTTACCACTGCTCCCCTCAGGTACATTAGAGTTTACTTGTGATTGAGGCGCTTTTCTTTTATTTGTACTTTCGACAGCATAATAATTTGAAGATTTTGGAGCATCAGAAAGAGGAGAATAAGTTGGATATTTTCCAAAAGAGTGGTTAGAATTTGAGTTTGAGTTGGCCATTTCCTAAACCCAAAAAGAAGAAGTTAAGAAAAATAAAAATAAATATTCAAAAACATTTATTTGCTATTTTTCGTACCTAAAAAGTCATAAAAAAATAGGCACATAATATATCAATTTATAGCTCATGATTTTAGAAATATTTCATGTCAAACAGGGCCCAAAAACATCCCCTCACGCGCCCCAATAAACATTCAATTTTTTTTTTTAAATAAAGGGTAGGTTCGCCCACTCTTGGGACCGGCGCGTGTCTCACACGCGCCGCCTATCCGGCCTCTAGCCATTACCTGACCTATTCCATCTGATTCCTCACGTCTTAAGGAGTCTATATATGTGCCTTTTATGACAAAATGATCCCTCGGTAGACGTCCAAAAAAAATTCCGAAAAAATCCTTTTTTTTTTTAATTTTTTTTTGGGTCGGGTCGGTCTACCGACCCAACTTCCAGGGAGGATTCGGGTCCACAGACCCAAAACGCAGCGTTTCACTTAAAGTGAAACGCTGCGTCCTGGCCAGCCTAAAATGACGCCATTTTGGGCTGGTCAGGTCGTCCCTGACCTCCAGCCAGGTCGCCCTAGATCCGGCTGGAGCTCTGGCGGGTTCGTCGCAACCCGCCATTTTCGAACCGTGATTTCTTCCTCCTCCGAGCTCCGTTTTATGCATTTTAGGTGTCTATGAACTCGTATTTTCATGCTCTACAACTCTATGGGTTCATTTTCTTTAAAAAAATATTTTTAAAGATTCCAAAACTGGTTCGTACGGCCGACGTTGGAGCTTTTGAAAAAGAAGATTTCGATCACGTTTTTGAACCTTACGGAATAACAGGTAATGTTTTTGAACTTCACTTATATATACGGAGTGTGTATTTGAGTTTAAAACACAAACATATTGAGTTCAAATTGAATACGACATATTCATGATGCAGCGGAAAAAAATGAACGTGAATAATATATGCACACATATATTGAGAGCCTCAAGAACATCTCGGCTCTGATGCCAATGTAAGAAAAATATTAGAATGGATCGAAAACATACCAGGTCGGATCTCGGGTTGGGTCGGTCGGATCTTCTTAGCTCACGCTTAAGCTAGACTATAAAAGTCTGAGCTTTTAAGTGCACAGCAGAGCACCTCTTTTGCAAGAAAGAAAATAAGAGAGAGAGGGAGAGATAGTAGGAAAGCTCTACTACTGGAGTGGTTTGAACTGATGGGGGGAAGCCTCTATTTATAGCTTTTGTCAAGGATATTTTGGGTAGCATAAAAATATCCACTAAGCCCATCAGATAAAATCTGAGATAA
The DNA here is from genome assembly GCF_004799145.2 of Neltuma alba. Lineage (NCBI taxonomy): Eukaryota > Viridiplantae > Streptophyta > Magnoliopsida > Fabales > Fabaceae > Neltuma > Neltuma alba. The sequence continues at coordinate 29,374 of NW_021634691.1, forward strand.
GGTATAATATATCCTTATCTCATAATATCATGATATTTGAATTTAAATCCAGAATCAATCACAATTAATTCTAAATATATATACTTAATATATATTTAATCTACACAATATAAATTAATTAGATTTATATCGTAACCGATTGGATATGATTCAGGGTGTTTGACCAAGTCAAACATATCACAATATCGCTTAGATATTTGACTGATATATTCTCTTTATACCCGGTCAAATAATCCGGCCCATCAAGGGCGGATCCAAGCCCAAAAATCTAACACGATCGATATGGTATTTCAAAACACAAAATATCCTAACTCGAGTTAGCTAAGTAATCCAACATAAAGGTAATGTATTTTCATGTTGACTTGGTTACTCGACATGATTACTTGAAGTTCTCATCAGATTTTCATGAAGATGTCTATAACTTTTAATTATAGACTCAAGTCATAAAAGTAACGTATCGAGAATGAATATTAACTTGAGACTAACTTCTGATGGTTGAAAGCCTACGTATTATCCCCAATCATTAGGTATTATGACACATTAGCTAGAAGCACCAACTTCCAATTACTTCAAGCTAACTATTAATTAAGACATAACTCTTCATGACAAGATATAGTAACTTCTAATCACTTCAAGTTAAGACATTTTTCAGCAAATAATAAAACCTCAGTCACTCCCGATTATTGTAAGTTGTTGATATTTAGAACGATGTATTGCATGTATGTGTTGTATTACACAGGATATCAAAATACATCCACCAATATACTATATCAATAATGAAGTATGTTGGCAAAACAAATCCAGTAATGAAGAATAGATATTGGATTGAAAACATAAAGAAAATCCTAAAATCTTAACGACATGGATGACCGATGAATCACTATTTTATTATATGATTGCTATCTATTTTAGGGGTTTTTCTAAAATGATAATTGCATAAAATTACAACAAATATATGAAAAATACGGTAAAGGCCATTAAATGAAATAAGTGATAAAAATGGCTTGTTTGTCTATTGTTTTTTATAATTTCTCTTTAATGCATTTATCTATAGGGATGAAAGGTATTCTTTCATTTGATTCTAGGACATTTCAGGAAGGTTCGTAGGCTAAGGCTGAAGATATTGATAGAGGGACCAAACACTGAAGCTAAGATTGATAGTGGATTTAAAAATGCCAAAAACGAAGTTGTAAGGAGACCCATAGAGTTCAAGGTCTTAAGACTGTGGTTGGACCTATTTATAACATGGTTGGCATCTATTTATATCAACCTATCAAATATACTCTTCAACTGGGGCCGAAGACAATCACTTAAGCTCAAATTGCAAGTCTTTCATGGCCCTATAACCCAAAAAGTGGCTCACATTAAGGAAGGATAAAACGGTGATTTCTAAAACATCCTTCCTTCTTAAACCCTTTTTAGTATATGTTTGGAAGCGTTACGATTCAAACAAAACATGAAACAAGCTCATAGATTGAAAACTTGCATTTAATTTCTCAAGTTACTATTCACGGGTAAATTTCAGATTTTTTGTTCAATTTAAGAATTCATAACTAATTATAGAAAAATCGTATTAAGATAGCTAAAAATCCTATTTGAATCTCTTTCGATTCTTCATTGGTTAAAAATATAAATATGGACTTACCTCTTATCTCTTACTAATTTGTACAATTAACTGTGTGAAAATAACTGTTCATTTGGTCAAAACAGTATTTTCCAGATTCTCTGTCCTAACTTTGAGGGATCATAACCTTTAGCGCACACATCTAATTTAGGTGATCTACCATTTGTTTTTAAAGTTCAGGATGTGTACTTTAGTCATGTCAAATTTCACGAGTAGTTTCAATCATTTGCTTTCCTTCCACTTGACCACCGTTTCATGGCTTATTTAAGGATAAATTATCCCCTAACTTGCAATAATATTGTATAATTAATTCCTTTCTTGCATGTTATCATTCTATCAATCCATAAATTATTCCTATACATTATCTCATTCAATCATACATGCCATCATTATTATTTAATATCATATAACATTGAGAGGCATGTTCATATATACATCAAACATAAATGCTATATTAATTACATATGCTCAATTATCACATTCTTCTCTTCTTCTTTGTTCTCCTTCATGCATTCCTCTTCCTTTGCACATTATACCTGTTATGGTTGGCTAAGGGGGGTAAGATTCAGTAGAATCTTAGTAGCAAACAATAACTATCCAAACATATATAGCAAAGTTGGCATTCATAACATGCTTATAACTTAACATCCTTATAACATAATAACATGTTTGGAAATCAGTATGCATGTATCATAAAACACATAGGCCCATGGCATACCTTAACATATCCACAATCACAATGCATGAGTTCATAAAATCACATAAACATAGAAACATGCTATACATGCAAGCAAATACCAGCACATAAAAGTAGGATAAAGTTTGCTACTTTATGTCTTTAAACTTTCTCTTTACTTCCTCTTGCTCCCTTTGCTTCTAACAATTGAGGTTGCTTGATCAACCTTTCCCATTCATCTTTCTTGATGTCACATGGCTCTAATCACATTAACACATTAATAGCCAACTCATTAGGACCATGGCAATCCCTAATAACTCTTACTTTCAAACTTGATTCCTCTTTAACATTACATTTCACTTTCTTTTCTATAGCCTTAAAAATCATTCCCTTAGTCATTTCCTACTCAATTTTTCATGAAGAATCCAAATATGAGCTTAGATTTATCAAAATTTAACTCCTTCCCTCATTTCTTGGGTTGGCCAATCATCATACGGTCTTAGGATCCAGAATTTCTATTTTCAATTCTAATACTTTCAAACACATTTTCTTGGTGTTTTCCTACACCATTTCATAATTTAAACACAATGGAACATCAAATCAATTTGAATCAAACTCTAACCCCTATTTTTCATTTTGATCAAACACATATATATGGTTAAGGGGTTGGATTTTCTTCCAAAAATCAATCATAACCACCAATTC
>NW_021634692.1:0-60039 GCF_004799145.2 Neltuma alba
ACTTTTGATATATATATGAATTTTATTTGGGATTGCAATTGTTGTAGGCAATAGTGGTAGTCATTTTGAGTGACTTCAAATGCCCTAGTCTATTCATGATTGATTTTAGTTGTATTTGTGGGATCTTAGAGTTTTATGATGGATTTGATACATACTTGAAAAACCAAGTGTTGATTATTTTCTTGTTACTTTAACTATGTTTGCTATTATGGAATAATGGCTACTGCTCGATTATAGATATAAATTATTAATAACTACGGTAGATTTCTATTTGATTAGTCTTGTTCTTTTTACCATGGGTGACTTTTCCAAGTAATTAGTGAAGTCTTTTATAACTATGGTAATGTTCTTCATTGTATGATTTATTCTTTCTACCATAGTTACTACCTAAATTTTTTTGGTTAGCTCTTTTCTATTTGTTGATCTTCAAAGAATTAATTATAGTTTTGGAAATGATTAATTACCACTTGTTACGAGGGCTGTTACAAAGGCATTATGGTATTTTCCCATTGTGCCAAGATTATAGTAATGTAAAAGATGTGAGAAATTCAAGGTGACATACGGATGAAAGGATTAAAGATGGCATGCTTCGGCATCCTGCCGATTCTCTAGAATAGAAGAAGTTTGATATTGAGTATTCTGAATTTTGGGAAGAAGATAGAAATTTACGCCTTGTTTTAGCCACCGACAGGATGAACTTGTATGGGATGAAAAGCAGCACTCATAGCACATGGCCTGTGATTTTGTTTATATATAACCTTCCTCCATGGCTATGCATGAAGCGTAAGCATTCGATGATGTCTATGATATTCTCTAGGCCAAAGCAACCGAGAAATGATATAGATATATATATATATATATATATATATATCTAGTTCCATTAGTTGAAGACTTGAAACTATTGTGGGAGAATAGAGTTGATATATATGATACATATAAGAAAAAAACATTCAAGTTGAGAGCCATCTTGTTTAGCATAATTAACGACTTCCCTACGTATGGTAATCTCTCAAGTTATAGCATTAAAGGGCAACTTAGTTGTCCTATTTGTGAATAAAGCACAGATTCCATAAAGTTGAAGCATAGAATGAAAAATTCATATATGGGATATCATAGATGGTTGCATCATGGTCATTCTTACCGGCGATTAAAAAATATTTCAATAAAAATTCAGAAGAAAGTAAGGCACTACATTGTTGACTGGAAAGGACGTATTTCAAAAGGTGAAAGATATAGATTATGAATTTGAAAAACCTTTTGTGAGGCACATTGGGACAAGTGGGTGGAAGAAGATATCTATTTTCTTTGTGTTGCCGTATTAGATGACCCTGAATGTGATGCATTTCTTGATGTTGTGTATATTGAGAAAAACTTATGTGAAACTTTGTTTGGCACATTACTCCATATTTCAGGAAAGACTAAAGATAGTATAAATGCGATGCTAGATATGGTTGAGATGGGGATAAGGGAGGATTTGGCACTAGAGGATAAGGGAACTCGTATATTTCTTCGTCTGACAGCTTACATGCTTTCTAAAAAAGGAAAAAGTAGCTTTTGTGAGTTTCTTCCTGCAATAAAAGTGTCGAAAGGTTACTCTTCGTAACCTTGTTTTAATGAAGGATTTGAAGCTAAAAGATTCAAAATCTCATAACTACCATGTCTTGATAGAAAACTTTATTCCAATGACAATACATGCTATTTTACCTGATAAGATGTGAGTTACAAGCATGAAGTTATGTTTTTTTCTCTAAGTCTCTTTGTAGTAAAGTGATTAATCCCAGTAAATTGTCAAGATTGCAAACCTGAATTATAGTTACGTTATGCAAACTTGAAATGTATTTTTCTTTAGCCTTTTTTGACATCATGGTCTACCTAACCATCCACTTAGTTAGAGAGGTCCAACTGTGTGGCCGAGTGTATTTAAGATGGATGTATCCAGTTGAGCGTTACATGAAAATATTGAAAGGGTACGTGAAAAATCAGAATCGGCCAGAGGGTTGTATTGTAGAATAATATATTTGTGAAGAGGCTATTGAATTTTGTACCCGGTACTTAAAAAATACAAGTGATATTGGGATTCTATTATGTCGTCATGGGGGAAGGATGGATGGAGAAGGGATTACAAGAAGAAAGTTGTTACTATTTCAAACCAGCAGTGAGAGCAAGCACATCTATATGTATTGTACAACTCTAAAGAGATTGAGGACTATGTGGACAAGCATATTGATGAGCTTAAGAGGGATAATCCCAATAAACTTGAAAGTTGGCACACCAAAACACAATAAACAATTTATAGCTTTGTTGAGAGAGCACGTGCATGGCAAGTATAATGTTGATCCTAATTCAGTTTCGAAGAAATTAAAGTTGTTGGTAGATGGACCAAGCAAACATATGATTTCTTTCACAAGCTACCTCATCAATGGGTTTACTTTTTATACTAAAGAGCAAGATGATTGGAGTAAACAGCAAAATAATGGCATAACTTTTGTAGCTAATACCATGCATATATCGAGTGCCAAAGATAAAAATCCTATGTATGCACTTATGTCATACTTTAGGGTGATTGAGGATATTTGGGAGTTAGATTACATTGAATTTAGCGTTTCGGTATTCAATTGCAAGTGGGTGGACAATAATAATACATTGAGAATTGATGACTTAGGGTTCATAGAATTGAATTGGAATAAAGAAGGATACAAAGAAGAGCCTTTCATTTTGGCTTCTTAGGCTACGCAAGTTCTCTATGGCCTAGACCCGGTTACTAAAGGATGGTCTATTAATTTATTGACCAATAAAATGAATGAGGAGATGGGATATGAAGACAATCCAGTTGAAAATGGTCCATTTTAAGGGACATCACTTGAATTTCTTTTAAATGAAGATGAATCCATATACATCAAGCATGATTACAATGACGGAATATGGATTTCAAAGAGAAAAAAAGTGTTTCGCAAGAACATCAGAACAATTCAAACCAGGAAGAATATACAAAATGCTAAGAGTAGAAAAAGGAAAAGATCTAGTTAAACATGCATGTAAATTCTCTTATTTTTGTTTTAGTTAATTTTTATTTGTTTTAAATTTGTTTAAGTCAATTTTGTCATTAATGACTTTATTTTCATTTAATGGGTTCTGATTCATTTTGTTTGAATTGAATTTCATTGCAGATGACAGACAATAATAGATCTAGTACTGACAATCCATCTCAACCCGGGAATGCCTCCGACCAAGAGAGACAGTTGTAGGAAGAAGCATCATGCATACAGAGGGAGCTTTGTGTCATGCAAGAGGTGGTGAAAGCAAGGACGAAAGGAAAGAAATTTCAAGTACAGTGGAATAAGTAAGGACAAGTTATATGATCAAACAAGTTTATTAGCTATATTGGGGCAGTAGCACGAACCACTGTGCCCATCACTGTGCAGCACTAGAGGAGGGTTGTTCATTCAATGCAGGATGCTATTTGGATAGATGTATCGATAAGATATTATAAAAACTCAAATTTCATTTTCTTACAAACTGCTGCATACTAATGTGTTGTTTTATGTGTTTTGTAGTTTGGATTTAATATAGATGAGAGTAGGAAGGAGTTTGTTTTGAGAAAAGTTGGAAGGGCATTGTGCTCTTTCTGATATTTTGTGACACACAAGTACTTGAAGGATCCTTCCACAGCCGATAAGTTTAAGGTTCCCAGCTTGATACGGGAATTGGTCAAACTAGATGATTGTGCTGCTTTTGTGACGTCATGTCGTGATAGTCAATTTCAATTAATATTTATGCCTAATTCTAAATTAAATAGTCTATTTTGTTTAATCTATATACTGTTTAACTAGAATCTACTTTGCTTTTGTAGCAATTAAGTACCCAAAATAAGGAAAGGGTAAAGAAAAATGAATATCCTTATCAAAAAGCGCACTTGGGTTATGTGGGTCTCAAGGAAGAGGTGACTCAGAATGAGGGATTAGACGCCATTGTATCCCGTCAGATGCTGTGGGCATTGGCCAGGCAAAATAAAGATGGCCAAATTGATAATCCCTGCGTCAAGGAGGTTATAGACAAGATAGTGAGTTTTGTTCTAAATCAAATAATCCTCACATTCTTATCAAATATCTTAAAGTATCAGTACTAAGAATGTTTGTAGCACAGGAGAGTTTGTCCCAGGAAGTTTCACAAGAGGCATATTTTGCAGATAACCAGGATATATTGAGGAGGGCATTGGGAACTCCTGACCATCCTAGTCTTCTTAGAGGCGTCGATTATGGAGTTACCAAGAGGGATTACTTCAGGTACTAACAAAAGCCCTCTTCATCATGTACGCCTTTCTCTGTTGAGTTTATGGAGCTAAAGGATGGAACATGCTAGTTAAAGGAGCAAGTTAAAGCATAAGTGCTCCTAATCGATCAATTGATCAAGAATCAAGCACCACAGCTGGCTTTGAATCTCAGCCCAAGTGGCAAAAACAGCTACACATTCCCCTTGCTACCTGAGGTATAATACTTCTTGTGTTTGTACAATTACATTCAATTATTTTCATATCACACTAACTTTTCTCCTATGTTTCTTCAGGGTAAAGCGGACGTTCAGTGTGTGGTAGATAGTCCTAAATATCACATGGTTGCAATAGGCTGCATGTTCAATTTACTAGGGGAGAGCATGATTCATAATGTGCCTTTCCCTGCTGATTATGTGAGGGCACAGTTGAACACTGTTATTGATCCTAATTATGACCTTTCGATGCCCACCCCAGATACAGAGACAGTGGCTCTTGCAGTGGGTAGTTTGTTGCTTGGCTTGGCCGTCTTCTTACATTAAGACATCCTTCAAAGGTATATATGTATAGGTTGAAGCCTTCAATTGATTTAAAATAAACTCTGTTTTAGTTACTAACAGTTTGTTTGTCAGTCTAAGGGGAAGAAGAGCCTATTGGGCGATCACTCATTATCATCGCCACAGAAGCAGCCCTCTGAGCCCGTTCAAGCGATATCATCAAGATTCCAAATTTGTCTTGAGGAATATATAGTTGAGGCTAGATTACAATATGATGATCCCTTAATGATTCCCCTAGAGTCTGGGCCAAAGATCTATGATCAACCCTTGTCAGACTACGTCACAAATGACGTATTCAAGGAAATTCTAATGTATGGAATGACCAGCACAAATGCCTGTAACTTTTATATAAGGTATTTCTTATTAAATACTTAACTACTTGAACATTTATTTTATTGATCTGTTTGTTTCTTGATCTTTACAAGAATTTTATAATCCCTAGTAGCCTTGGTTACAAGTTCAAGATTATTAGCCCCCACACTTTTGCTGGCCACAGCCCTGATATGAAAAGGAGAGACTTATCCAGAGATTTGGCGGATATCTTCATTTTTAGGGTAGCAAAGACAAGGGAGATTTTGTTTTTGTCACATTACTGTCAAGAGTAGTATACTGAACTTTCATAAATTCTTTTATTTTTAATTATTTTGTAATTGTTTTAATTGTCTTTCTTATACTTAGGGGACACTAGATGTTGATTGTGGTCAATCCCACAAAGTGATGGATTTGGTATCTTGATTCTCTTCATAGGGATCTGACCAATCGATCATTTATGGTTTCATTGTTTAATAAATAAAATTTATATCTATTTTTCGTATTTAATTTAATTTCTTGCTTCAATATAATTTTTGAGAGTCATTAATATAAAATTTTATTGTCTGCTTAGGGCTCTGTGGCTATACCACGCAGATCAAGCCTTACCCTGCCCCCAGTCAAAAACGACCAATTCGACAAAGTCTTCCCATAGAAGAAAGTGAAGGTATTCATTACGATTATTTACTATTCTACCAGATATGGTTTATTTATATTATTCACTAATATAATTTCATTTCCCAATTCTTTGTAGTGCCCACGTCAGCCAAACAAAAGCTCTGAATGTGGGTATTGCATGATGAAATTCATGAAGGAAATAATTATGCACAATTCCGACACAATCCTTGCAAAAGTAATATGTATTTGTTAAAGTTCAATTTATATATGCTTTAGAATTATGTGTAGCTTTACATTTATATCTAACTTCAATTTGCTTTTGCATACAGTACTTTGCCTACACATATTGCACAGTGTATTCATCCACTTAGATGGAAGAAATCACTGAAGAGCTAGCAATGGCTTTGTACCCTCAGTGGGCACAAAATAGATAGGAAAGTAGAAGACTGCTTTAGTAAATTCAATTTTGTTGTGGTTATTAGCAATTGGCAAATTTTGGTTTTGGAATTGTTGTTTTGCTTTAGCTTTTTATGCTTGTCCAAATTAAACACTATTACAAAAAAGACATTTAACGATGGTTAAAATAAGCTTTTTACGATGGTTTTGAGACCAACGTCTATGCTATCGACGTAAAATATAGAGGATTTCATGGCAGTTTAAGAACCGTCGTGGTATGTGACTTTTCACGGCGGTTATTTAAATAACCGCATGAAAAGCTTTTTTTTTTAGTTTACCTTTCATCCTATTGATCAAGATGGAACGGGAAAACAAAGCCCCAAAGGAAGGGGTTTGAGAATCAATCAACCAATATTCTGTCACAAGTTCAAATAATTCTCATGGAGCAAATGTAGATTCTTTCCCGTCGTAATAGTACCACTTAGGTTTGTATTCAACCACTAGATTGAAGCCACTAAGATTTAATAAAGGTAAAATTAAAGACTCAAATATGATAAAATTCATGAATTTCAAGCTACTAAACTTTGATATACAAAATGAGGGAGAGAGAAATTAGATCTATTCAAGCTTTCAAGTATTAAAGTATATTTAAACAAGGAAGAGGAACAAAAATCAGATCTATTTAAACTCAGAATAAACATGATATCTTTAATCAAAGAAAACAACCAAACCATAAAAACTATGAAACCCATGGAAAGAATGGAGGAGAAAGGGTGAAAAACTCACAAATAAGAATGAAGAGGATGAGGCGATGGTAACAGCAACTGCAAGAGCGACGGTGATGGAAGAACATGGAGGAGATGATAGAAGGAAAGGATAAATACCAGCAAAGATAGGAGGATGGAAAAAATTAAGTGCGAACGATAATGGGGAACTATGAGCTCCAATTTTGAAAAGTGAAAACTTTCGCACGATAAATGGGGTTTTAAAATTCTGATAGACTTTTTATGGCAGTTTTTTTTACGGTGGGTTTTAAGAAAACCACCGCAAAAAGAACTTTCATGTCGGTTTTTTGGATAACCACCATGAAAAGTAAAATTTACTTCCCTATAATTACAAAAATGGCACCCTCATGTTTTTTACAATGTTTTTTTCTTATAACCACGGTCAATTGGTGTTGTGAGAGCTCTTTTTTGTAGTAGTGAAAATTTTGATTTGACTTGACACAATTGTATGACATTTGGTTTGTTATGTTATTAAGATGTATATAATGTAAATTTTTTGTGTGGTACATAACCATTCATATGACTGAGTTATTGCTTGCTGTATATTGGTTTGGATGCTGGCCTGGTATTGTCTTTCAAAAAATACTGCTTTGTATGAAATTTTATATTGCAGGGGGGCTACTAGAAAAGCAGTACTTGTGTTAAAAAAAAATACTTGATAGTTATTGTCTAAAATCACCAAGTATTAGGAGAACACTTGATGGTTCTAGTAGTAACCGTCAAGTATTCTCCTAATACTTGACGGTTTTAAGAGTAATCGAGAATAGTTGATGGTTGTTTGAGTAACCATCAAGTATTTGTAACAAATACTTGATGATTTTAACTTTAGAATCATTAAACATTACCAAATATATTTGACAATTATTAACCATCAAATATTTCCCAAACAAATATATGATGCTGGCATACTTGACGGTTTTTAACTGCCAAATATGACCAAAAAAACCGTTAATTATTATCTTTTTTGTAGTAGTGTATATCATGCCAATCTCCATCAAAACAGTCGACTTTATATAAAAAACAGGAGTCAAATGGAGAAATTAACTATTAATTAAAATTATAGTATGTACAAAAAAAATTATAACAGACCTAAGCCGGTTTAACAGTCTTAATAGATTTATTATAGATCAATGCCTGATTTACTAAGAGAAATATGCTTTTAAAAAGGCCTACATCACATTCTACTTTTAAATATGCCAAGCCACATGTGGCGTGACTTATATCCAACCTTACCAATCCTACGTTGGAGACTCTTGCAGGGGGAAGAGTCTTTCCGGGCAATCCATGTATACAAATACAGAGAAAATACTTACCAATCATAGAAATCATTCATCTGTATAAAAATATTCACATAATGAACTAAAGTACTTTTATTTAATATAGAGAAAATAAGACATAATTAAGGATATACTTATAACTGAAAAAACACATACCAAACATTGAAATTCTGAAATATATAAGGACTCTGTTATCATGTGTGTTTTATAATAGGGAGAATTACAATCAAGTCCCGTGCAAGAGAAATAACTACTAGAATGTCCAATAACAACCTGAGCAGTCTGTAATGACAAGTTCTAAAATGAAGAATAATAACCTTTAGGACTTGTTTTGTAATTTTTTTCTTATATAGGACCTCATTGTAATTCTTCCTTTCTAATATAACGTGTCTTATATCTAAAATATTAATTTTTTTCACCTCATAAGCCTAATAGTTACTCCTTCTTATTCCTAATATAAAAACTAATTTGAGGTTAAATTTTATATAAAATCTCATTCCACTTTATTTTTTATAGTTATCATTTTTCACAAACTAATTTATTAATTTTTACATTGATATATAATCTAATACTCCTTTAGTCCTTAATATAACACATATTTAACTAATTTAATTAGATTAATGAAATTATGTAAGGTAGTTAATTATAAAAAATATGGTATTTTCCCCCTAAAACACTATAATAATCTTTTTTAATATCCTCTCTCCCTCTTCTACTTAATTATAGCTAAGGGAGATCTATAGGTTTAATTTAGAAAAAACTGAGAAATATGAGAAATAGGTCTTATATTTAAAACCAAAATTAACTCAACAATTAGATCTTATATTAAGGACCGGATGAGTATTATAAATCTAGTTTAGGGAGGAGATACTGTAATTAAGTAATTTATCTAACTTTTTAGTTCCCATATATATATATATATATATATATATTAAGGAGTGTGATAGCATAGAACTTCCTAATTACTTAATCAAACTTATCTAACCAATCACCTTAAAAACAATTGCAAATGGAGAAAATACCTTCAATCTTATATAAAATTAAGTGCATGTAACTATGAAAATCGCTAAGACTCTGGTTTTATAGTTTTGAAGAGGTGAAGCCTAGGGGTGGCAATACGGGCAATCCGCAACTTGTGATGGGTTGGACTCATATGAGTTAGGTTAGAAAGTATTGTTTGAAAGTAGGTTGGCTGAAACCCACCAAGGTAGGTTCGTCAGTTGGCTTGCCAACTCATCAACAATAATTTACCTTTGTTTTTTAAATTTTTGTATCTTTTAATATTTTTTCTTATACAATATCCCAAAAAAAAAATTTATTTTTCTTAAAATATTTGATTGAAAGTATCAAATAAACCATATAGGTATTTTCAAAAATTTTTTAAATAGAATATTATATATAATAATATAATTATAGTATTTTTTAAAAATTTTAAAAATACAAAAACAAATATTGGTCAGCTCACGGGTTGATGGGTTGAACCAAGATGGGTGCATCTTGGTTGTGCAGGTTAACAAGATTTGTTTACTAACATGTTGAACGCCTATTAACAGGTCCAGTGAAGCCAAAACAAACAGGTTAAATGCAATCTTATAAAACTAGTCCTATGTTAAAACTTACAAGCTTTGTCCCAACTAAAAATATGCCTATTTTATGTAGAAATTAAGCAGCAAATTAAAGCCGAAAGGATGAGTATCCCACGCAAGATTAAGCCATATTTTCAATCCTGTAGTCTCTAGGAACATCACCAGCCTCTTCTTCATCTTCCTCACCTCCTTCACCGGAAATCTCCTCCAGTGATTTTCCCTTGGTCTCCGGCACCAGAAAGGTAAACATCAACCCTAACAAGTTAATCACTGCCAGAATTATCAGAGCATTCCTCACTCCAATGGTGTTTGAAGCATACAAAAAACCAAACGATCCCACTATTGCTCCGGCTTTGCCCGCCGCTGCTGAGATTCCATGACATGTAGACCTCAGCCTCGCCGGAAATATCTCCGCCGGCACGATGAATGTCGTAGAGTTGGGCCCGAAGTTACAGAAGAAGAACGTCAGCGAGTAAATTACCACGAACCATATCTGGTTTCCCGGCATGGTCCAGTGTTGGTAAGGAATGGCCAGTGCAAACATAAACACCGTCATGAAGGAGAAGCCGATGATCTGAATCGAGAACCTTCCGATCCGATCAATAAGAGCCACTGTGACCCAGTATCCCGGCACAGTGCTGCAAATGGCTATAAGCGTCTGAGCTCTGGCGATCCTGAAGACCTCTTCAATGGCGCTCATCGTCTTCGCATCAGCAATCCAACCAATCGCACTGAATATATCTTTCTGAAACAGATTCTGACTGTAAAACGCAATGTCCAGAAAAAACCACGTCGTCGTGGTTCCAAGCAAGTGAAGCCCATGACGACGAAGAAACTGCTTCGAGAATAACCCAAACTGATTATCGCCGTTATTCTTACCACTCAAATTATTCTCAGTAACTTTCCGATCACTTTCTGCTTCTTCAATCTCAACCTGAAGAACTTTGGACATATCAGAAGCTGCTTGCTGCGTGTTCTTAGCGACCAAGGCGGTGTATCTAGCAGTTTCAGGCATCTTCATACGCCAATAGTAAGTTAAAATCGCTGGGACAGCACCGAACATGAGAATCAATCTCCAGACATAATCGGATTCTGGAACTGTGGATAAAACTGGATTCGTCTGATACGGTGGTTCTGGAAAGTAAGCTTTGAAAATTGCAGAGACGATGATCGCGACAGTGCCGCCGGCAAGAATCCCAAACCCTTGCATCCCGAAAACGGCGGCGATGAAAGCCCCGCGAGTCTTCTTATTTGAATACTCCGACATGATGGTGGCGGAGAGAGGGTAGTCGCCGCCGATGCCGAAGCCGAGCCAGAATCGGAAGAAGCAAAGAGTGGCCATAACAGCTTTAGGGTTCGATCCTAGAGAGAGACCAGATCCCATAGAACAAACAACCATGAGCATTAAGGTTATGCCATAGACACGTTTTCTTCCCAGCCTGTCTCCAAGCCACCCGAAGAAGAGTTGGCCGATTAGGGTTCCACAGAAGGCGACGCCGGTTATGGCGGCGGAGACATTGGACGGAAGCGAACCGGGTTCAGGAGAGCCTTCTTTGTAGTAATATATCCGGCCAAGTAACTTTGTGACCATGGAAATGCAGAACAGATCGTAGGAATCGGTGAAGAAACCCATTCCGGCGATCACAATCGTCGTAAAGTGATACCATTGTGTTTTCGCAGCATCAAGAGCTTGAAGAACCCTCAATTGATCTTTAGCCATTTTTAGGGTTTAATCTGAAACATTAAACAGAAAATCGACAAAAGATATGAATACACAAGTTAAAGCACAAGACCAAGAATCTAATAGCACACACTCACAGATAGAACTGTGAAGCTCAGAGAGATCACTACTTAGATCTACGTTACCGAATAATATATATGGATAGGGTAAGTAGGCGATATATTCGTATTTAATTTGGACTTGGAAAAGATCAATTAAAAGATGAGATATAATAGTAATATAACAGAAATAACGGTTTAAAATCTTTGGTATTTATCTTAAATTTTCTATATTCTTTTTTTTTCTCTTTTACTTTGATTATCTTTGATACTATTATCAACGATTCTCTTATCCCTATCTTGAGGAGAATGTTTTGTTTTGTTTTTATAGATTCTATATCAATATATTTTTTAATTTAGATTTTGTTTTAGAAAAATTGAAAAAGATTTTAATCTGCAATAGTAGTTCAAGTTTTACCTAAATCTATTTTTTTTTTGTCAACCTAATTTTTCCTAAATCATTAATCTTCAAAATATTTTTTGGCAAAAAAAATTTCAAAATAATCTTTTAAATTAAATTATGAATATTAATTGAAAACAATATACATCATTCACTTATTTAATTAAAATTGTTGGTTGATGGTTTCCCAAAAAAAAAAAAAAGAAACTCTTCCGGTCCTTAATATAGAACCTAATTGTTGAGTTAATCTTGATCCTAAATATAAGACCTATTTATCATATTTATCAATTATTTCTAAATTACTCCTATGGATACTTCCTCAACCATAATGAAGTAGAAGAGGGAGAGAGGATATTAAGAAAAATAATTATGGTGTTTTAGAAAAAACATGGCATATTTCTTATAATTAACTAACTTATCCAATTTCTTTAATTTAATCAAATTAGTTGAATAGGTCTTATATTAAGGACTGGAGGAGTAGATGGATGGTCCTGAAAAAACTTGTAGATGATCGTTATGTATTATTGTATTTTTCGCAAAATTATAACCCCCCATTTTTTGTAGCAAAAAAAATTACAACCCCCAAAAAAAAAAACACTTTAATCCTCTTCCCCCATTTTTAAAAGTTTAAAAATAACATTCTCAATTTTCGTAGTTTGACATTTACCTCCTTACTATTAAAGTAGTCATTAAATTTAACAGAATGAATGCCATGTCAAATTATTTAAAATTACTTGGCAAATGACATGTAATTTTTATGATTTTATTAATTTATCCCAACTCAAAAGTCATAATTATATTATATGGTATTTTTATGATTTGACAATAATAATCCCTAATTCATAGTCTCTCCTGATCGTCTTCCTTTTTCACCCTCTCTTAGTTCTTCTTGTTTGCCACGTCGTCTAATAATCTGCTCCAATCTCCATTCCAAAAATCATCTACATCACATCCTTCTTTCACGGGAGAATTTCGATAAACCCAGTAACAAATTAATATCAATCAACACCACAGTTATAAGAAACATAAGCACTTGTATTTCAAAAAATCATTTTGGTCCAAGAGAATGAACCGAAATTTTGAAATTTTTTGGGAGTTGAACGATATTAATTTGCTACTGTGGGTTTTTTTTGTGAAATTGTCCTTTTTATATTTTTTGTGTGAAGTTGTTTCCTTCTCTGCCTATCTTTTAATTGTACTCAGTGAAAAATTTGTTTGGGGCAATGAGACAAAGATAATGGAGAAAATCATTTACACTTCGTCAGTTTTTGCACATAACCAATTTATGGAAGTATTATATTGTTGATGAGAATCAAGTGAGAAGAGTTATATTCTGAAGATGATTTTTAGAATGAAGAAGAAAAAAGCGCTGCAAGTTGGGAGGCGCTATGCAAGACGATTAGGGGAGATTGACAATTAGGGATTATTATTAAGAGTAGAATGACAAAAATACCCTTAAGTTTAATTGTGAGTTTAAGTTGGGGTAAATTAACTAAATAACAAAAATTACATATTATCTGTCAAGCAATTTTAAATAATTTGACGTCTCATCCATTCCGTTAGATGGTCATTTTAATGATTAGGGGTTAATTGTCAGGCAATGAAAATTGAGGGTATTATTTTGGTTCAAGATACTTCCAACACATGGAAGTATTTTCTCAAGCACATTTAACATTTTTAAATATCTTGTGATGCATCTAGCATCCTGAAATATTTTTGGAAAAATGACAACAAAATACCACCTGAATTTCAAAAAGACAAATAAGGCACCTGAATAAACAAAATGACATATAGGGGACTGGGTACCAATCTGGAATTCAGATTTTTGGCCAAAAGACCAAAATGCCCTGTCTGAAAGTGAGAGAAAGGAGAGAGGAAGACGTTGATGAAATACGGGAAGGAGAGAGGAGGAAGACGCTGATGAAATCGGGAAGAAGAGAGGAAGGAGAGAGGAAGACGCTGATTTTCGATGGGTTCCCACAGCTTAAAATGTTATTGCCTACCATTTCTCTAAAAACTTTTGGTTCTATCTCTGTTCTTCGCATAAAACCATTTTCAGAGAATGTGAAGCTGTGGGAAAGATGAAGCGAAAATCAGAAAACAATGGCAAGCAATTACGTAACGTAACTGCTGTCATATGCCTGCTGGTTTTTGGTAAATCCCACTACGTGAATGGTAAATTTCACTATACATGTAGTTAATTATGAAAGTTAATAGTTCAATATTTATTGTGACGTACTTCAAATGCACGTTCACTGAATGATTTATTTATGCTTATAAGTTGCCTTTCCGGTGAAAACAGGTTTACAAAACCCATTGAAGAAGTAATCACTTTCACTATAAAAGTAGTAAATCCCAGTATATGTTTTGTAAAATTCAACGTGAAATTTTATTGGTTTTTAGGAACAAGTTGCCCATCCCTTGAAAACTGGTTGCAAAAGCCATTTAAGAAGTGGTCATTTTCACTATAAAAGTTGTAAATATCACTGTGTGTTTTGTAAAATTCAGCGTAAAATTTTATTGATTTTTAGAAACAAGTTGCCACTACAAAACGTAGAATTAGCAGCGGAACATTTCTAGCGGTTTTTAGAAAAACCGTTGCAAATTACCGATGGTTTGACCATTGCCCGTACATTTCTAGCGGTTACCACCTAACCTCTAGAAATTTAGAGCTAGAAAATTTCCCGGGTTTTGGCGGGAACTTGGCGCCAAATTTGTAGCGTTTATTTTCTAGCGGTCAGGCCAATAAACCGCTAGACACTGAAATTTTCTAGCGGTTGATGCATGAACCGCTAGAAATATTTTTAATTCCCCGAGGAGTTTAGCAATTTCTAGCGGTTTCCGTATAAACCGCTAGAAATTTCTAGCGGTTCAGGTAAAAACCGCTAGAAATTTCTAGCGGTTTTTACCCGAACCGCTAGAAATATTTGCCAATTCCCGAGGCACTTGTGACCGTTGGGATTTTCTAGCGGTTCTGTCCAAAACCGCTAGAAATTTCTAGCGGTTCTGTCGAAAACCGCTAGAAATTCTCGGTCTATATAAACCCCCCTACTTTCACTTCTTCAATCGTTCTGGAAGCGAAGCTCTGCTGAATTTTCTCTACAAACATATTCAAGTTCTGATTCAGTTGCAGATCCTTATTTTCAGGTAAAAATAGTAATTTATTGATAAATAATTTTTATTTTATGTTTTATTTTATTTTATTTATTATGTTGTAGCTTATAAATAATTTTTCTTTTTATTTTATTTATAAATAATTACTATTTGTTGTTATTAGGATGAGTCGTCGACACGGGAAAGACCCAGTTGATCCTGAGAGAGCTGGACCCAGTGAGGTTCATCATGATGCTGGTGAGCCATTCCCCAGCATTCATGACTACGATCTCAGCGAGGAGGATATCCTCAGTTTTATGGAGCAGGATGATGTTGAGCGGACTGAGAAGGCTCATTTTACTGGGGATGAGCAACCCCATGCTGATGCTGATGCTGCTGACGAGGAGGAGGAGGAGGAGCAGGATCAGGGGAATGAGAATCCCCAGGCTGCGCAGCATCCTGCTCCGAGACGTCAGGCTGGTTATGGGGTGGAATTTGTCGGTAAGTATTTATTTAACTTTTTAAAATTTTGATCAGTATTTAATTTATATAGAAATTGTATTAATTTATTGATATATAATTTATTTCTTAATTAAATTTTGCAGACACTGAGGGGAACAGGTCCTATCGGAGGCTGACAGCCAGAGAGCTGTCTATGATGACGAGCGGACGAGTGGTTGTGCCGCTCAATGAGTTGGGCCAACTGACGAAGAAAGGTGGCCAATTGTACAACAAGTACGTGCGCCTCCTTGGTCAACAGTGGACGTTGTTCGCCATCTACGTGCAGGACTGGAAGAAGATCACCTCAGACAAGAAGCAGCAAGGTTGGGAAATGATGAAGGTAATATAAAATTGTTATTTATAATTTTTTTAATTTAAATAAATGATTATATATTTTGTTTCAAATAATTTAATTGTTTGATTATAATTTTTTATTTATTTAATTTGTTTGTTATTTATAATATTTTAAAAGTAGTTAAATGAATATATATTTTTATTTAAATTATTTAAAAGTAGTTAAATGAAAATAATTTGTTATTGATTTCATTAATTTATTACTTATAATAATTTTAAATTTAGTTGAGTAAAAATATTTTTTCATTTAAATTACTTAATTGTTTAATTATTATTTGTTTTTGATTAATTTATATTTTATTTATAATATTTTTAAATTAGTTAAAAACTAATTATTTGTTTTTGATTATTGAAATTGCTTAATTATTTGTTTATAATTTGTTATTTAGTTAATTTATTATTTTAATCATAGAGTAAATTTATTCTGGGGGAGGAGTTGAGGGCTGACACGATCAAGAGGCTTGGGATGGCATGGAAGAACAGGAGGGCCGACCTGTGGAGGGAGAAGAAAGGTGACGGGACGAGGCCCCTCCAGGAGATACTGGTAGATGTACCTGGTGGAGTCCCGGACCAAGACTGGTCCAGTTACGTCTATTTTAGGATGACGGCTGACCAGATGGTATGATAATATTGTATTAATTATAATTTCTTTATTTTTTATCCGACTTGACTCATTTAATTTAATTTTTTTACATTTTGCTTCAGGCTCTTTCTAGGAGAAATGCTGGGAGCGTCAGGCATCAGACGATACGTCATAGGGCTAGATCCAGGAGCTTTGCGATCACTTATGACGAGATTGTGAGTACTTGAAATAAATTTATTAAATATGTATATGTATTTAATTTGTAACTAATTATTTCTTTAATTTCATTTACAGAGGGAAAAGATACGACAGGAGCGGGGATACACAGCCACTTATGACGAGATGTGGCCGATGGTGTATAGACCTCGAGACGGGTGTGCGTTGGATGAGGTTGAGGAGATAGCGGTAAGTAATAAATTAAATATTAATATAATATCACAGTGTAGATATCATTATATTATAATTAACTTCTTTATATTAATTTTGGTAGGCACGGATAACTCAGGTCGATTCCGAGTTGCGTGAGTCTCAGGGGTTTGCCTTGGATCCCACCGCCTCACTTTTAGCGGGTCGTGGCCGGCTGCAGCACCCTGGTCGAGTTAGCGGGCTTGGACTTGGACCTACACCGACTAGGTTGCCCTGCTCAAGTGGCACTAGCCCTTCATATACTACCGGGAGCTCTCATGCGAGTGCAAAGCGGCCGGGTTCCTCATCCTCAGAGGAATTGCGAGAGGAGCTCAGACAAGAGTTCGAGGCCAGGATGGAGGCCAGGATCGTGGACCGTGATCGTCAGCTGCAGGAGCGTGATCGTCAGCTCCAGACGCAGCTTGACCAACTCTTGGCAGCTGCTACGGCTCTGCGTCATGTGGTGGTCAGTATAGCTCCAAACATCTCGATTCCTGAGATCCTCGACCTACACCTGCCACCAATCCCGCCCCTACCCCCCATCTGCCAGTCCAGTCCCAGCAGTTTGAGCAGCCTGCCCACCCCTAGCCGGAGGATCCAGCAGAGGATGATCACGATGATGCTGCTTCTGCCCCTCACCCATGATTTATCTTACTTTCATTGTATGGGATTTTATTAGAATTTTGATTTTATGGTTTTATATACTATTTAGATATTTATTTAAATTTTATATTTATTTGTTTACTTTATTTATTTATTTCTATAATTTTATTTATGTCACGTATTAATTAATATTGAAATATTTATTTATTTATTATAACATCAACATTACAATTTATTAAACACGTTAAACATGTTAATTAATCAAAATAATTCTATAATCATTTATTAATTTAATAAATATTTATTTTGTAATGTTATTAATTTATTGCGCTGTATTTCTATTTAATATTTAAAAATAATATCATTTGTAGCGGTTCTAAAACCGTTAGAAAATTCAACTGAATTTTATTACATCGTGAAACTTTCTAGCGATTTTATAAACCAACCGCTAGAAAATTAGGTAATTTTCTAGCGGTTTATAAAAACCGCTAGAAAATAAATTACCTCATTTTCTAGCGGTTGATAAAAACCGCTAGAAAATTACCTAATTTTACGTAATTTTCTAGCGGTTATAAAACCGCTAGAAATTTCAAAACCGTTGGAGACAAAATTCCCGTTAAACCGCTAGAAATTCTATCGTTTGTAACCGATATTTTAAATTTCTAGCGGTTAATAACCGCTGGAAAATGACTGTTCCAAATTTGTAGCGGTTTTGTAACCGCTACAAAAAAATGACCGTTCCACCAGCCTCCTTTATAAGCTGAAGCACTCCAATTGAATTTCATTTTAACTTCTCTTTGAGCTTCCTGTGTCATATTTTCATGAAATTTGAGCATTATTAGTGATGGATAGGTCGTGGATCAACTTGCACCGGTCGACTCCGCAATACTTGGCTGGTCTAAACTATTTCTTAGATTTTGCTTTCGCCAATGCTGCCGTAAATGGTAAGATTCAGTGTCCCTGTCCTAAATGTAATTTCAAAAAGTGGCATCCCAAAGATATTGTTAGGGAACATTTAATCTTTAAGCCTTTTCCGCGAGAGTACGTATTTTGGCAACTACATAGGGAACGGCTAGATATGGGTGTTGAGTCAATTCCAGTAGTTTCACGGATGGGAGTTCGAGTGGATGAAGCCGATGCCGTGAATGATGCTGTGTGTGATGCTTTTGGTGTTCACGAAAGCCCGAATCCCAACGAAGATGAAGTAGAGGGACCTCAACCGGAGTTTCTAAGAAACGAAACTGCTCGGGAATTTTTTGACCTCATGACCGAAGCTGACAAGCCTCTTTATTCTGGGTGCACAAAGTATTCGAAGTTGTCATTCTTGGTGAGGCTGTATCACATCAAATGCTTGTGCGGTATGACTGACAAGGCGATGTCCATGTTGCTGGAATTACTGGGAGATGCTTTCCCCCAAGCTGAATTCCCTCCATCTTTTTACGAAGCAAAAAAGATTATTAACAAGCTTGGCTTGAACTATAAGAAGATAGATGCATGCCCAAACGACTGTATGCTATACTGGGGAGATGATGCCAACAAAGAGATTTGTACGAGATGCAAGACGTCACGCTATAAGTCGGTACGGAAGGGCAAGAAGCAAAAGAAGAAACCGGCCAAAATTCTCAGGTACAAATTATTACAGCGTGTTACTTGTTCCGTCTCTAAATATTCGATATTTGAAATTCTTAAAACAATTGATTATGTCATCAATTTTTTAAATTGAGTCGATATTTAGTATTTAAATATTCGGTATTTTAAATTTTTAATATATTATTTTCTTAGATACTTTCCTTTGAAACCACGGTTGCAAAGAATGTATATGTCATCAAAAATGGCTCAGCATATGAGGTGGCACGCGACTGAGAAAATCTAGATGGTAGGTTAAGGCACCCACGAGACTCGGAGGCGTGGAAAGCATTTGATGCGAAATTTCCAGACTTTGCCAATGATCCTAGAAATGTACGTCTTGCATTGGCAACCGATGGTTTCAATCCCTTCGGAAACATGAGCACAAGTTACAGTATCTGGCCGGTGGTGTTAATTCCATACAATCTACCACCTTGGATGTGCATGAAGCAGAGCTCCTTTTTGCTTTCCATGATCATTCCTGGCAAGAAAGCACCAGGAAATGATATTGACGTATACCTGCAACCGTTGATACACGAATTGATCGACCTATGGACGAATGGTGTTGAGGCATATGACTCACATGACAAGCAACTATTCAATCTCCGTGCAGCCTTGATGTGGACAATAAGTGATTTTCCCGGTTTGGGAACTTTGTCTGGCTGGAATGTGCATACTGGGTTGGCCTGTCCTGAGTGCAATTTTGATTCTGTGCCATGTCGCCTTCCACACAGTCGCAAGTGGTGCTTCATAGGACATCGACGGTTCCTTGATTCCAAGCACAGACTTAGATTGCAACGGATTCGCTTCGATGGGAAACAGGAGAAGAGAGATCCTCCTGTTACTTTGTCTGGTATGGATATTTTGCGGCAGTTAGAAGATGTTCATGTCGAGTTTGGTAAGAGTGTGGATCCCGAACGATTGGGACGACGATCTCGTGGGACATCTGATACGCAACCTATGCAATGGCGAAAGAGAAGCATATTTTTCACTCTTCCTTATTGGGAATCTAATTTGCTACGACACAGTTTGGATGTTATGCACATTGAAAAAAATGTGTGCGATAATGTGCTATATACGTTGCTCAATGAAGCTGGAAAGTCCAAAGACCATCTCGCAGCTAGAAAAGATTTACGGGCCTGGGGAATTCGTGAAGAGGCTTGGCCTGATGAAAACGACAAGTTTCAGCCAGCTAAATTCACCTTGACAAAGCATAACAAGGATATCTTCCTCTCGACGTTGAAGAACATAAAAGTACCAGATGGATATTCTAGCAACATCTCAAGGTGTATCGATCTGCAGGCTCGAAAGGTTACTGGGTTGAAAAGTCATGACTCTCATGTTCTTATGCAACAGTTACTTCCATTGGCCTTGAAAAACACACTTCCTTCTGATGTATCGGTGGTTTTGGTAGAATTATGTTCATTTTTCAAGAAGTTGTGTGCGAAGGTCTTGGTAGCGGAAGAGCTTGATCAGCTGCAAAATAAAATTATTCTTACACTTTGTCACTTGGAGATGATATTTCCTCCATCATTCTTTACTGTTATGGTTCACTTGACTGTCCACCTTGTTCGAGAAGCAAAGGTTGCTGGCCCAGTTCACTATCGATGGATGTACCCTATAGAGAGGTACTAGATTATCTTTTATTCCCGCCTCTTTAAATTTCACATTGTTCTTTCATTTACTCGTAATTATTAATGCAATTTTAACTTACAGGTACTTGGGAAAATTAAAATCATATGTTAGGAATAAGGCATGGCCTGAGGGGTCAATAGCAGAAGGTTATTCCGGAGATGAGGTCCTAACTTTCTGTTCGAGGTACTTTGATGACATGGAGACATCTTTTAACCGCCCGCGTCGCGTAGATGATTCTCCTCCTGGTCCTTCCACGCCAACTTTATTTCCTCCTGTTGGGAAACCAGTTGGAGGATATGAATTCTTCAGACTCACTCCTACAGAGAAACTCCAGGCACACAGACACGTTTTGATAAATTGCAGCCAAGTTGAACCCTTCATGCAGTAAGTATATATATCATATAAGCTCACTAGCTTTTACACTTTATATTTGTTTCTTACTGACTCTTCTAACAAATTACACTTTACTATAGTGAGTTTAGGAGTTATCTCAGGCGTCAGCTACGGGGCCGTGCGCGTTCTGCTGACATTGATAAAAGAGTCCACAAAGAGTTTCCCAGTTGGTTTACACGTCGAATACGTAATGACAACAGCCCATACACAGATGAATTCAAAGCTCTTTCTCTCGGTCCGTTAGACCATGCACGAAGGTTTACCGCGTACAATGTCAACGGCTTCAAGTTCTGTACGGTTGGACGTGATCAGGGATTGCTCACACAAAACTCTGGAGTTTGCGGGACATTCGGAACGAGATGTTATGCTAGCAGTAGTGATGGCGATATGCGCTTTGGAGGCGTCACTTACTATGGAAAGCTAATTGACATTATTGAGTTGAGTTACCAGCTTTTCACCGTGACACTGTTCAAGTGCTCCTGGGCAAATACGACAACTTCACGGGGACTCGCTACTGACCATTTGGGCATCACCTCAGTTAATTTCTCTAGACTTATTCATAGGGCATCTGAAGATGATGAGCCATATATCCTTGCTTCTGAGGCACACCAAATTTACTATGTCGAGGACGAGAAACATAAAGACTGGAATATGATCGTTCACCTCAAGCCACGGGATCTTTATGATATGGGTGATGGTGACATTATTTACGACAGTGAACCCTTCCAACCCTCGAATTTTGAAGACTTCTTTCCTCAAGGAGATGATAATTTGCCAATTATCAGGTACACGTCTTTTCTTAAATTATTTAAATAATTAACTACTAATTACTAATTTTTTCCAAATACATTATAAATTTAACAAATTTTTTTAAAATGTGTCCTTTCAGGCCGGATGATGATGGAGAATAGTAGCATCCAAAATAAATTATTAAAAAAATTTTCCGTCCATAAATACATATGTATAAATTAAAATTCGTACATTTTTTTA
This sequence comes from Neltuma alba, assembly GCF_004799145.2. Taxonomy (NCBI): domain Eukaryota; kingdom Viridiplantae; phylum Streptophyta; class Magnoliopsida; order Fabales; family Fabaceae; genus Neltuma; species Neltuma alba. The sequence goes on from NW_021634692.1 coordinate 22,158, forward strand.
AAAATAAAAAAAGTTTAATTTGTAGCGGTTAAATAACTGCTACAAATTTATTTTACAAAATTATAATTTGTAGCGGTTATTAACCGCTACAAATACATATCTATAAATTAAAATTCGTTCAGATATTTAAAAATAAAAAATTAAATTTGTAGCGGTTATTAACCGCTACAAATATATCTATAAATTAAAATTCATTCAGATATTTAAAAATAAAAAAATTAAATTTGTAGCGGTTATTAACCGCTACAAATATATATCTATAAATTAAAATTCGTTCAGCTTTTTAAAAATAAAACAAATTAAATTTGTAGCGGTTAATAACCGCTACAAATAAAACCGCTACAAAATACTAGCGGTTATATATACGCTAGAAAATGAATAACAGCTACAAAATGCAATGAAACGCTACAAAATCACCGCTACAAATATGTCGCTGATCTCTATAAATACCATATCTTCTCTACATTTATTTACTCCATCTCTTTTCTTTCCTCTCCTATTCTTCTTCATAATTCTCTCTTTTTTTCTTATTATCTCATATGGTGGTTTCTTTCTTTTTACTGTATGGTAAGTGAATTTTATTTTATAATTCATTGTATCTTTTATTTGTTTTTATTTAAAATTTACTAACATATTTATTTCTCCTTTTCTTTCAGATTTTTCTTCTCCACACTTGTCATGCCCTCCTCAACTGATTCAAATACTCCTCAACCTAACACTATAGATTCAATATTACAAAATATATCATCTTCAATTCAACTATCTTATTAAATATTCAATTAAATTATCTTATTAAATTAAATTCACTTCTTTTGACACATTCATAATTTAATTACATATTGTTTATTACAAAATTTAAATATATAAAATGTAACATATAACTAATTATACAAATTAACAAAAATTCTTCAACATAATTTATTTAATGGTTTTTAAAATTATTATATGAAAAACCAAATTTTTTTTTCTGGCATGGTAAACATTTCTAGCGGTTTCGAACCGCTAGAAATATTTTGTCAAATTTAAATTTTGCGCCAAAATTTCTAGCGGTTCAAACCGCTAGAAAATTTTTTTGCCGCCATTCCAGAAATTTAATTGGCGGGAAAATTTAATTTCCCAAACATTTCTAGCGGTTCTCTAACCGCTAGAAATTTCCACGCACTACTGAAATTATTTATTTCCCGGCAAAATTGATTTTGTTTAGCATGTTTCTAGCGGTTATAAAACCGCTAGAAATTTTATTCCGGGCACATTTCTAGTGGTTTTATAACCGCTAGAAATGTTTTTCCTTTATATATTTTCCAGCGGTTATAAACCGCTAGAAAGTTTCTAGCGTTTTGACCATAATGTGTAGTGGTTGCCATAACCGCTAGAAATTTTTTCTTACGCCTGTTTTTCTAGCGGTTTTGTTAACCGCTACAAATGTGATTTGTTGCGGTTAAAACCGCTAGAAATTTATCACTCTAATCGCTACAATTGACATATTTTTTTGTAGTGTGCTCATCCCCTGAAAAGAGGTTGCAAAACTCATTTAAGAGTGGTAATTTTCACTACAAAAGTTGTAAATATCACTCTATGTTTTGTAAAATTCAGTATGGAATTTTATTGGTTTTTAGAAACAAGTTGCCCATCCCTTGAAAACTGGTTGCAAAAGCCATTTAAGAAGTGGTCATTTTCACTATAAAAGTTGTAAATATCACTGTGTGTTTTGTAAAATTCAGTCTGGAATTTTATTGGTTTTTAGAAACAAGTTGCCTATCCCCTGAAAAGAGGTTGCAAAACTCATTTAAGAAGTGGTAATTTTCACTACAAAAGTTGTAAATATCACTCTATGTTTTGTAAAATTCAGTATGGAATTTTATTGGTTTTTAGAAACAAGTTGCCAATCCCTTGAAAACATGTTACAAAACCCATTGAAGAAGTGATCATTTTCACTACGAAAGTTGTAAATCTCACTATGTGTTTTGTCAAATTTAGTAGGAAATTTTATTAGTTTTTAGAAACAAACTGCCCATCCCCTGAAAACAAGTTACAAAACCCATTGAATAAGTGGTCATTTTTACTATGGAAGTTGTAAATCCCACTATACGTTTTGTCAAATTTAGCATGAAATTTTATTAGTTTTTACAAACAAGTTGTTTATCTCCTGAAAACAGGTTGCAAAACACATTAACAAAGTAGTCACTTTCACTACAAAAGTTGTAAATCACAATATGTATTTTGTAAAATTCATAATTAACTACATGTATAGTGAAATTTACAACTTTTATAGTGAAAATGACCACTTCTTAAATGGCTTTTGCAACCAGTTTTCAGGGGATGGGCAACTTGTTTTTAAAAACCAATAAAATTCCATACTGAATTTTACAAAACATAGAGTGATATTTACAACTTTTGTAGTGAAAATTACCACTTCTTAAATGAGTTTTGCAACCTCTTTTCAAGGGATGAGCAACTTGTTTCTAAAAATCAATAAAATTTCACGCTGAATTTTACAAAACACACAGTGATATTTACAACTTTTATAGTGAAAATGACCACTTCTTAAATGGCTTTTGCAACATTTTCAAGGGATGGGCAACTTGTTTCTAAAAACCAATAAAATTTCACGTTGAATTTTACAAAACATATACTGGGATTTACAACTTTTATAGTGAAAGTGACTACTTCTTCAATGGGTTTTGTAAACCTGTTTTCACCGGAAAGGCAACTTATAAGCATAAATAAATCATTCAATGAACGTGCATTTAAAGTACGTCACAATAAACATTGAACTATTAACTTTCATAATTAACTACATGTATAGTGAAATTTACCATTCACGTAGTGGGATTTACCAAAAACCAGCAGGCATATGACAGCAGTTACGTTACGTAATTGCTTGCCATTGTTTTCTGATTTTCGCTTCATCTTTCCCACAGCTTCACATTCTCTGAAAATGGTTTTATGCGAAGAACAGAGATAGAACCAAAATTTTTTAGAGAAATGATAGGCAATAACATTTTAAGCTGTGGGAACCCATCGAAAATCAACGTCTTCCTCTCTCCTTCCTCTCTTCTTCCTGATTTCATCAGCGTCTTCCTCCTCTCTCCTTCTCGTGTTTCATCAGCGTCTTCCTCTCTCCTTTCTCTCACTTTCAGACAGGGCATTTTGGTCTTTTGGCCAAAAATCTGAATTCCAGATTGGTACCCAGTCCCCTATATGTCATTTTGCTTATTCAGGTGCCTTATTTGCCTTTTTGAAATTCAGATGGTATTTTGTTGTCATTTTCCTAATATTTTTTTAGTTACATCCAGCACCGTAAAATATGTTTTGGTGCATCCATCATTTTAAAGTACTTTCTTTTTTTGTACATCCAACACCTAAAAATATTTTTTGGTGCATCTAATACTAAGACAAAAAAAAAGTTCAGAGTACTGGATGCACCTAGAATATACTTTGGGGTACTGGATGTATCTAGAATATATTTTGGGCTGATGGATGCGCATTAACTCTATTATTTTTAACTTTTAAAGATGATAGATATTAGGTGGATGGATGCAGCATGGCTATTTTTCTGGTTTGCTACAGTAGTAAATTATAACATGATGGTAGTTTCTAATATAAATTCTACCAGTATTATCTGAACTACAAACTACTAATACATAGGAATATCTTTTTTTCTCCCCTGTAAATATAATGTGGGAAGATTTTTCTGGCAAGAAAAAAAATGTGGGAAGACTTTCCACACAACATACCATTCTTATTTTTGGTTTATCATTTTAAATTTTAGTTTTCAAATAAATTATTTTTTAGTTATTTTTTATTTAGTGTTTTATTCTGTGGAGAGAAAAAAGTAATTAAATATACATTGTTTAGATAATAAAATTTTTAAGGGACTAACTGTTGGGGGAAAAAAGAAAAGAAGGACTAAATTAATATATTTAAATAATTTTATAATTACTTTTTTAAATTTCTTTCCTCTATTTTTTGTTATTTAGAAAACTCTTTTTTCTTCTCAGCTCAAAGGGGAAAAAAAAACTCATTTTTTTCCCGGCCAAAAAAAACTTCTTTTTTCTTGCGTGTTTTTTGGTAAAAAAATTTGAATTGAATTTACGGGTTTCCTAACTTTTCCTAAAACCCATAAATCCTGCTTCGCTCGCTGTGCTACTCCTGCAAGTAGAAGATTGCCGCCGCGCCAGTGCTGTTCGTGGAGGACTCCGTTGCGACGCTTTCCGGCATCTCCGTCTCAGGCGGCTCTCTCAAGTCTTAAGGTTCTCCTTTATTTTTCCCCTCCTTATCTCACACCTGAAATTTCGGTGCCACGCGCCGTGTGACTTTGAGGCATCTTCGTCTTCCATGGAAGTTGATAGACCTGATGGCCGTTCGCCTAGTCAATTGAGGCCCCTTGCTTGCTCTCGGGGCATCCTTAATCGTGCCCATGGCTCTGCAAGCTGGACTCAAGGTTATTCCCTTATACTTATCCCTCCCCTTCCGTTTTCATTTATTTCCGGTGACATTTACCTTTTGCTATATCACTCTTTCAGTTCAGTGTTTTCATTGATGTAAGTCAAAGTTACATTTCATGCTGGGGTTGTCCTCAAAGTGCCTTTTATTTTTATTTATATTTTTTATGGTATTGGTCGTTTAGGCGTCGGTTAGTATAGATGGGGTAAATGAATCGATTTTGGATGAGAAATGACTGTTGTGTTTGAGTAAGGCATTGTAAAAAAACATTGCTTCTGCCTCCACGGCACTATAGTTTTTGAGATATCTTATCTTGGATTTGATTTCATCTCTTAGGGGAGACCAAGGTTCTTGCTGCAGTTTATGGACCCAAAGCTGGGACTAGGAAGACTGAAAATCCCGAAAAGGCTTGCATTGAAGTTATATGGAAGCCTAAGACAGGACAGATTGGTGAGAATTGCTATTTTGTTTTTCAAAAAAAAAAAAAAAGTTCGTTTAACAACTGTATTGTTATTAACGTGGCCAAGCCTATTTTTCTTCTGCAACTTCGAAGTACAATTTATTATAAATCATTTTTGGTAAAGAATTATATTGACAATATATTCCATGTGGAGGCAAATGAGTCATCACATCTCTTCTGATTTTTTGTGAATGGATGAATATGTTCATGGCTTAGGAAAATTGGAGAGGGAGTCTGAGATGATATTAAAGAAATCTCTTGAAAGCATTTGCATTCGAAGCATGTATCCAAATACCACAACTTCAGTTATAATTCAGGTCAGTTTTGCTTTAACCCTGGGAGTAGGATCCCTTTGTTTTGTCTCTCTTACATACTTCTGAATATATTTATGGAAAAAGCTACAAGCATCTACCTGGATTTCAAACACTTGGTTTTCCAATAAATTTGAGAGGGCCCAACCTTTTTTATTAATTGTTTTGGTCTCTTAGCATTGCCTAAATATATTTTGATCCTTTACAATTACTTAATATATGCACCTAAGTTAAAATGAATAATGCAATTTGTTCTTACATTACAGTAGGAAAACAAGGGAGCTCTGATGAAAATTTTAGCATGTGAGTGGTGACAGAAGATAATTTAGTAGTTTGTATTGAGCTTATTAATCTCTGTGAAACAAATTTGGCTCTTTTGACTTCTTCATTAGTCTATTCCAGTTTCCTCCTTTTTATGTAACAACTGTTAAGTTTTATGTGTATGTTATTCTGAAGTTATCCATAAATAATGTATCATCTGAAGTGTCATGGCATGATTGTATATCATTTGTTGCTACTGCAGGTCGTCCATGATGATGGTGCTGTATCCTACTGCGATATATAATTACATTATGATGCAGCTGGTGACTATTTCAGTTAAATTGTTACGTCACACACTTTGATAGATTTTTTTTTTATTATTATTTTTTAACTAGTGCTATATTTCACTTTTACAAGTTGCGATTAAAATTTTAGTGGCCTGTACTAATTCATGTTTGAACTGCTTCTCTTCAACTCATTATCAGATATTGTAAAGATTTTATGATTTTTCCAACCCTCGTTTTAATTCCCTGTCAAATTTTCTAGCTGTTAATATCATCATTACTGTTTTTGCTGTTTCTCCTGATTTGTACTGAGGCAAATCTTAATTTCTATTTTGAAATTATTGTCAACATGCCAGAGTTCATCTTTGGATCCCTTGCAGCATGCACGACAATGTTGAGTTCTCTTATTGAAGATCCTTTTTGCTTAGCAGATATATGCATGGTTGCAATTTGTTCTCCTTAGCCAAACTCATTCTTATTCATATCGTGGCTTATTTTCATCTAGCCATTTTCTTTTTAATTCTTGAGAAGAAGTTTTTGGGTATAGAAATAGATGGATAGCAATAGAAGGATTCATCTATTCTGCCTTGTCTTCTAGCTTATGATCATTTCTACGACTTCTGTGCTTGAGGTTCAATGCTTACAATTCGCTTCAGTTTGGTGATTAGTGACTTTCTTGGGGGGTCAACCCTACCTTATTTGACTATGAATTGAAGCGACAAAATTTGACAACCATCAGATATCCATTTACACAATTTGATCCAACTGATATCCAAAGGAGAAGAATGTTTAATGTATTTGTTTCTGATCTACAACTTTTTGTTGCTTTTTCTTGACTTAATAAGTAGCTTCTTCCGTGTGCAATAAATGCTGCATGTGCTGCCCTTGTAGATGCTGGAATCCCACTGAAGCATCTTGCTGGTAACCAAAACTTATGGCATACCGTTGTAATTTCATCTGTTGAAGCATAGTGAATTTCTCATTTTCCCATGCTTGTCTCTACAGTTGCTATATGTTGTTCTGTGGCTGATGGTGGCTATGTTCTACTGGACCCTAACAAACTTGAAGAGGAGGTTAGTAGCATTTTTTCCGACTAAAACATTGTTCACTCAGTAGCGCATTATGTTTAGTTAGAGCTAAGTTACCTGAATCTGGTCTTCATTTACATAAAGTTTGTGACTGTTTCTTGGCTCTTTTTTATTCAATCAAAGTATCTGCTCTAAGTACTGGTGTTGGTGGGAAAAAATCCCAAAGGTGTTCTTTGAATCTGACCAAATACATTCTCAAAGAAAAACCAATTATGCAAATAGATGTCACCACTACCTTACTTGCCGTACAGATGGCCCTCACTCGTGCCTATATTTTTTTTCAATTGATTGAGATACGTTGATACTAAAATTCGTTCAGGAATCACTTTGAAAGTCATGTTCACTGCAAGTTGTTAGGATATGTGTTATCAAAATTTAGAGTGAGGGAATCATGTTTATTTTTTAGGATAAGAAATCAAAATGTAGTTTACTGAAAACCTCAAGCACAGTCAATGTAATCTTTTCTAGTTTCGCTTCTTATAATTTTATTACTATACAACAGTCATTACTGGGTAGCTAATTATGTGGTCTGAGTTGTTTCTACTTTTATTTTCAGTCTCCGGAATTTTAAAACAGGGGTTCCTTGGTCGATGCCTCTTGTACATAAATCTAATTTGATATTTAATGTTTAATGGCAGAAAATGAAAGCGTTTGCCTATTTAGTCTTCCCAAATACATGTGTTTCAGTTCTACCGGGAGGATCGTTACAGGTGGATAAGGAACCTATGGAACATGGAATCATTACATCTGTAACCCATGGTGCTATGTCAGGTATCTGTCTTGCTTCTTTTTTGAATTCCATGGAGGATTAAGTGATCGTGGCCTCTTCATTTGGCTCACACTCTTGCTTTGCTGTGGCTTTTATCTGGTTCGATATGGAGATAGTTTTAAATCAACTTCTCGATTAGAGCTTCTCTGTGCATGTTCGGATATGTTAGAGCCATATCACATCTATTATGGTCCTATGGGATCTAGCCCATTGCTTCTTTCTTGGATTTTCAGCAGTCAGCACCTCTTGCTTAGTTTTTATTTTGTTCTTAATTTTTCTATGTTCTTGTTCTGTGTTTTCTGTTCTATTCTTTAGTCATTCAGCCTCTAATGTACATGGGTTGAGCTTCAACGTGTGTCATCATTTTGCCTTTAATGAAATTTGATCTTTTTATCAAAAAATACATCTCTGACCAGTGCTTATACTTCCAACGATGCATTTGACAATCTTATCGTGTTCCTAAGATCCAGGACATGATCATTGTTCTTTAAGTACTTTCGCTGGAATCCAAATTAGGAGTTCAGATTCCATCTCCCCCCCCCCCCCCAAAAAAAAAAAAGTGTTTCTTTTTCACCTAGTAAATGACTCTTAGAAGACTATAACATATGATCCCACGATTTTATTTTTCTATTTCATTTTGTTGTTTTAATCTTTTTAATGCTTGACCTGATTGAAATTTTTGGCTGAATTCTTTCAAGTGGATGATTATCTCCATTGCCTAGAAAGAGGGCGTGCTGCCAGTGCGAAGATGTCTGAATTCTTGAGGAAGAGCTTACAGCCACAATTATCTGGAGATTCATCTAAAGCCGGTTGATACCAAACAGGTTGTGCTTTGATATGTTTGACCCATGCTTGTTTTTGCTAACTGGGAGTTACTGAGCTTCATACTTGTGAGCCATGTACGTTAGGCTTTGCAGTAGCAGACAAAACATCTTCCTTGAAAGTGTTAGTGTAATGATATAGTCCTCATTGGTTAGGTATTTAATGGAATCTGATTTTTTTTTTTTGGGAGGTTCTAACATGTGTAACTGTGACCAAAATATGTATAAGATTTTTATTGTTTGGGAAAGTGCAAGTGACTTTTCTTGACACCCATGAATGCACGGGTGGAAAGATTCAAGTTTTATAAAAGTTTTGATTAATTAGTTCACAAATGATGAATTTCAGTCCAATGCAACTTTTAGGAAGATGACAACTTTGCTAATAAAATACAAAATAAGAAAAACGTTTTTTAATAATAAAAGGGAAAATTAATCAGAAAGTCTTTATAGTTTTATCAAGTTTGGAATCAGGTCCCTATTATTTTTGCCTTTTTATTCAGTCCTTATTATTATTTTTTTATTAGGTTAGTCCTTCCGTACAAAAAAAATTGAAGATGCCGTTAAAGTTGACCAAGATATTCGCTGAAGCCCATCGTCTGTGTACTCTCTCTGCACCTTCATCGTTTGCACCCTTCTCTTGCACAAGCTTCACTCCATTCTTGCTAAGCCAACCTCCCATGTCTTGTCTGCAACTTCAATGAGAGAGATAATGATGAATCAATTCAAACAACCTTACTGTATCTCCATATTTCCATGTAACAAATTATCTTCGCCACACAACCTCACAGCAAATATCGAAATTTGTAAAGACACAATGCATTATCCCAATATCAGAATTGTTGATTGGAATGCTAGCTTCTCCTCTTTCGGTCTTCTTTCTCTAACCCATTGTTTTTTTATTCAAAAAATACCATTAGACGCAATAAGTTCAAACTCAACTCTTTTTCAATTTCTTGTTTAAAAAAGAATGTAAAGATCCTTTTTTTTTTTTTTCCAATGTTTATATACTACTTTCTTTTTATGACATTATTTTAGAGTGTCATTGATGGAAGTCAAGATCTTGATTTTGCTTTAACCAAAGCCTCGATGGAGAAAAAGACAGTAATAGCGGCGCTCCTAAAGAAGGCTTATGTGGAACAAAACGCAGTCACCATGTTTGACCTCTTTTCGAAGAGCTTCTAGCTTGGAGAAGGCACGAGGTCTCTGGTTAATGGTGAAGAGGTAACGGTATTTGCTATGAAGGAGACTGGTGGAGTTTTTTTTTTTTTTTTGGGGTGTAACGCCTCATGTTTAAATCAATTAACTTTCCTTACGGAAGCATTTGGAATCACTTTTGAAGGCTACAATTGATGAAAAATCAAGTTTGAAAATTTTCATTTACAGGTTACTATTCATTGTCACCTTAAAATGTGACAAACTTCAAAAATTCATAACTAATTGTAGAAAAATTGAAATTGAGTGATTCCAAGTTCTACAAAAAGCTCTTTGGATAAATTTTGAGAAAAATAGTTTCTGAACTGATTGCCTTGAAATTCGAGCTCAATTTCCTTTGAAAAAGTTACTGTTCATTTGGTCATTTTCGGATTTTACTGTATTTTTGCCTAACTTTGGAAAGACATAACTTTCTGCTCGGTTATCGGAATCAGGCAAACTAGCCCCGCATTTTAAAGAGAAACATTAGATCTCTTTGATTGCCAAATCTTATGACCTAACTCACTCGTTTGATAGGTCAAACTGAGCTACAAACTCACTGCTCCAGGACTTACGTTTTATCCCTTAACATCTCTTTAATTCTTTTATTTTCTTTGGCATACATAACATGGCTTTACTCTTTCCCATTCATGCTCATACACTTTCATTCATGCCATAAATATTATAATTAAATACATGGCATCATTGGCATCCATAACATAGTTCACAAAATAGTAGAATTATACATTTATCAACAGTCTCATCCATTAACAAGAATAATTCTCCGCTTACTTCTCCTTGCTTCTCATGCCATTATTGCCCATCATTGATTGACCTAAATGGTTGGTTAGGGAGGGGTGAGATTCGGGAGAATCTCAGTAGCAAACACTACCCATAAGCATGCAAGACATAATGCACATGCATGACATGTTATAACATTAACACATGAATGCCATGGAAAGTAAGCTAAAGCATTTCTTGCTTCCATAACATATTGTCAAGGCAAAACATAACATAAACTTGCAAACATAACTTTGCAAATATTTCATCATAGCTTAGTCACATCATGGCAACACAATCACATCATGCAAGCATACATATTAAGCACACAGTATAGGTAAGTTCACTACCTTGTAACATGGCTTTCCCCTTGCTTTTCCTTTGATTCCCTTGTTTTTCCAACCATGTGGACATTCGATCAACATCACCAAACATCCTCTTGGATGTTCCAAAGGTCCTAAACACAGTCACATTGATCATACAATCCGTTAGGACCACTAGATTACATAAAGTTCAAGACTAGCTTTCTTGAACCTCAACCCTTTCTCTTAGTCTTAGGGTTTTCTTTCCAACTTTTCTAACATAAATCTTATCATTTCCCATCCTTAAGATCCATTTCTTGTCAATGAGGACCACTTTAGATGGCCGTAGATTCAAGAATACCAAATCTGGAAATTTTGCTTCGGGTACTGTTCACGCAGAATTTCCAGAATTTTTGCTCAACTTTGAAAATTCATAATTAATTCTAGAAAAATCCAAATTGAGTGGTTCCAAGTCTCACTGAAAACTCCTTAAGTTAAATTTAAGGAAAAAATAGTTTCAGGAACCAATTCCACGCCAAACAGCACCGGAAATGTACGGAACGCGAAACTCTTCCAAAAGTTCAACACTGTTTCCAGATTTCAAACCCTAACTTTGAAAAATCACCATAAATCGTACACATATCCAAATGAAGTGTTCTACCTATGGATTTAAAGCTCATAGAGTGTACTTGAAGCATGTAAAATTTCAAAATCAGATACACACAGTAACTAATCCGAAATAGGCATGAAATCAGGTGCTATAACCATCACATACCTTGTTTTAGAGCTTGATCTGGCTTGGAACCACTTGGCCTTTCTTTCTCCCTCTTCTTTCTCTCTCTAGAAACCATTTTGCAAGAGCTTCCCCATGGATTCCTTATGCTTGGACGAAATGGTAGGGAGGGGAAGGGGTATTTATAGAAAAGCAGACTGAATCTGGACCGTTGATCTTAAAAATACGTGGCTCGATCCGGACCGTCCATTTTCTCTTTTGATCTTACGGTGACAAGTGTCCCATGACATCATGCTTACCTCATCATGATGACATCATGCTTACATCATCAAGCCACATGTCTTTAATCCAACCGCACGCGTGTCTTGCATCCGACCGTACACGTGTCTTCCATCTAGCCGTACACGTAATATTTTCTTTTTCTCATCTAACCGTACACTTGTCACTTTCATGTCCTTCATCATTTATGGCATTAAAAATAGGGATAAAATAAATGGAAAATTCGTGTAAAAATATTTTCTTAATTATTTCTCCACCTATCAAGCCAATCTTGCACCATATCATATACTTTTCGGGTCCTGACTTACCCTGTACCGTTGGGACAACTTCTTAAAATTCTGGCCAATAAAAGGTACACATATGGCGCCATCTTAGAGGAGCATAGATGAAAATAATTAGCTTTGCTGACAGGCTACTTGACCTTACTGAGTCATGCAGTAGAGATTTCACTATAACAGGTAGACAAAAGACTGTCTAAAATATTCCCGTACTACGTTCTGATTTTTATGCTGTCCATAAATATCTTCTGGTGACTCAGCATGATGACTCGTAGGTGTCATGATTACGCTTGGTGACTCAGCATGATGACTCGTCGATGTCATGATTACGCTTGATGACTCAGCATGCTGACTCAGCATCGTCATGATGGCTCTTAGATATTTTCTTTGGTTTTGTCTCCTATTTAGGAAACAAAATTATTTAATATTTGATTGGAGTATTTTATTCAATCCAAATCTCCAAAAATTCATCCAAAAATATCATAAAATTCCTCATATTCTAGAGAAAATCTGTGAATTTTCTCAGGTCATAACTCAACCTGTAGCCCCACTTAAAAATCATTCTTTAAAATGCCCTTTTTCGACAACTGGCTTTTAAGTATTCTTAAAGCCATCTTGCTGGTCTTCTGGGGATGAGACTAATTTTATAATTTTCTATAGTCTCTTAGGTCATACATCCCCATTTTACCATAATTTTCTGAGGTTTCCTTATAACTCAAACAATTAAATCTACTCTACATCTCAAATTGAGCCATAAACTTATAAATTCCTTTTAAGTTACCTCAGGGGTATTTTCGTCATCTCTCTTCACAAAGAGCCTTAGAATATTATTTCCCATTTTCTGGGATTTTCTTAGAATTTTCTAAGTACTTTTCATTTTTACCCCTGATGGCCGTAACTTTCTGAATTTACGGTTTTACCCCTGCTTAGGCTCAACCTCATAAAACCATCTCTTTGAGGCTTCTAACTTAACCTTTGATCTGTATCTAGCCTCTTTTCTCTTTCTAGGCCTTTGAGACTTTACTGGAGCCTCTAACTTTGATTACCCTTTAGCCTCTTAAAACTTTCATTTTGCAGTTTAGTCCCTAAAACTGCTTTAACTTCCTTTCTCATCTTTAAGACCTCTACTAAAAAGCGGTCTGATAGCATATCTCATTCAGGCTATTTCTGATACTTTTAGGCCAAAAATCGGGATGTTACAGAGGGGGAGAGGGGGAAGGGCTGAGAAAGGAGGTGATGCTTGTGTTAAGGAAAAAGGTGAGCTTATGATTTATTTAGCTCAAACTAACGGCATCTTCAAATGTTTTAGACGGAAGGACTAACTTTATTAACGGAGCATACAATAAGGATTAAATAAAAAGAAAAAAAATCAATAAGGACATAATTCAAAACTTGATAAAATTACAAGGACTATCATATTTATTATCCCACATAATAAAATGATAGAACAAAATTTATTTATTATTAATATAAAGGTAGAGTTTTATTGAATTGTTTCTCGACGAATTATACTATATGATAGTGAATGTTAGGTTTTAAATTGTCCTAGTATAAAGTTGGGGCAATATGGATGTAGATGTGAGACAAGTACGTGGCATTTGAAATGATTAAATCAAAGAAAGATATCAAAGAAAGAAAAGAGCGGGCGTGCTGCTGCTTATTGAAGAGAAAAGAGTCCCTGCAGGCGTTGATGGAGAGCGTAGATTGGATAATATAAGTCCTTTTAAAAAAAAGATAAGAGGAAGAGCGAAGAGAATGTTTAAGAAAGTCATTAAACAAGACCTGATTAGCAATCCATTTAAATATTTGTTAGTTGATAGGTCAACACGATTCATGTAACTAACTCCTTTTAATGGAATGAGGCTTCTTGTTATGTAAAAGTGAAAAATTACGCTAATATTTGCCTTTGTATCCGTGTATAATCTGTAATTTAGATGAATTTGATATTATTTAAATTCTTGTGACAAAATTAATCTTTTTTTTTTGTATTGAGAAAATTAATCTAAGTATATGTTTAAGTTAAAGTTTGTCATTATTTCATATCATTTTTCTCAGAAATTAATAAATTATTAACATGTGGATTTATCAAGGCAAAAAAAACATGTGGATTAATACTTATCATTAAGGAAACTGTAGAGATCCATAACAAGAAAAGATATATATACATAATTAAAAGTTAATTAAAACTATAATTAGTTACGGATTAATTTATTCCATCAAATTTAGCAAGTTTGAACTAGTGTAAATTAGCACCCAATTTTGTACCATACAAGTAATTAAATATTTAAAATAAAGGTTCAAATATATTTTTGTTACAAAAAGTCAAAACGCATTCCTAAAAGAATTATATAAAATTTGACAAAAATGTTTGGATGTAGAGGGGTCACAAAGAAGGGGTCCAATGATTGGATAAGTGGATTCTGTTGCAAACTTGCAAGTGTTCCTCCAGAGTTAATTGGTACTCCTCCAGTCCTTAATATAAGACCTATTTAACTAATTTGATTAGATTAAGGAAGTTAGGTAAGTTAGTTAATTATAAGAAATATGACACATTTTTCCTAAAACACCATAATCATCTTTTTTAATACCTCCTCTTCCTCTTTTATTTGGTTATGGTTGGGAGAGTATCTATAAGGGTAATTTAGAGACAATTGATAAATATGAGAAATGGGTCTTATATTTAGGATCAAAACCAACTCAACAATTGGATCCTATATTAAGGACCGGAGGAGTATCATTTATAGCCCAACCATGTGTTGGAATAGAGGTTTAAGGAAAATTAATCTTGTTAGCGATTGTATAGAAGCTATTGCTATGTTAACTTGGGGTTGCACAAGTGATCACCTTTTTTTTGGTATTGTTAATGATGTTAGGATCTTAATTCATAGGAATTGGGTAATTCATATCCATCATATTCACAAGGAAGGAAATCGTACTGTGAATTTTCTAACTAAATTGTCTCATACTACAGTTAATAGTTTTTGTATTCTTGATCAACCTCCACCTCTGTATCCAAAGGCGGATAATGATGAAGAGGTTTAATTGTAATTTTTTGCTTTGAGTAATAATATCAAGATTTCCATTCAAAAAAAATTGACAAAAATGTCAAATAATATGATAAAATAATTTTTTAAAACCAGTGTAATGTTGGCTTTTTCTAATAGTTGATATCGAGTCAACGTTGGGTAAAACAATTTCTTGACATGCACTTATAATCCACGTAATGATAAATGTAACATTTTCTCCGTTATAAAAGATTACGTGCTATAATATTTTGTATGCCTTGTTTATAGATATTTTTGAGGCAAAAATGTAATTTTATCGTAAAATAAATTATCTAAAACTTCTTTATATCTAATATCCGATGTTGTGGTCTATGCATGTCCTAATTATGTACTTTTATCCCATTTATTCTTTTCTTCAATAGTCATATATCGATAATATGTATTTCTTAAACTTAATTAACAAATAACAAAATTGCTCTTTCTCTGAAAACGCCAAGGTACATGGATTTTTACAAGCTTAATACCAGTAGTTTTTTTTTTTCCCAATTTAATGATAATAGTGGACCCACAAAAGCTGTTATTAACTATTCCTTAATATTTTTTTTAAAATAGTTTTTTTTCTGTAATACTTGCAAGAAAGGTGAAATGAAACTGAACTCATTGATTGAACCAAAAAAAAAAAAAAACCATTATAGATCAACTGGCACTGAAAACTCCTGCATATATATAGGAGTTAATACACAGATGATTTTTAAGTGTCATCCATCAGAGAAAAAAAATGATATTTGTTTTCATTTTTGTGTGCAGATTTTCTTTCATTACGTTCCCCGTTCCAGATATTGCAGACGTTAGTACTTACAGCGTTCCCAGAATCTTTGTATTTCCTCTTCCTCATATCCTACCAGAGAATTTTGCAACTTTCTACATTATCATCTACCACTTCTGTGTATCGTACGTATATAATATATACTCCCTTTTCTTTCATTCTCTTGTGCTTTCCGGGAAAATTTGTTAATTCAAGCTTTTGTTAATCTTGTTGCTTTCTTGTTTTGATAATTTATTTACAGGTTCGTTTGAATTAAAAGGAAGAAAGACGAACGGAGTTTTACTGTTGTACTGGAGTTGCTTGTCAAGAAGAAGAAGAAGAAGAGTCCATAGATTAATTCCTTTTATATCGTCTTTATAAAGTTAATCTTTAATAACCAGTTTCGGAGCAGTTTGATTCTTCTTCTTCCTTCATTCATTAGAGAAAATTTTCTTACCTTCTCTGTTCTTTGCTCATGAACTTCAATACAATCTTTCTTCTCTCGTTCAATAATTTCTTCGTTCGTCACACAAGCTCAGAAATGAGCGTGAAAGTTCTGCAATGGTCACGGCGAGTTCTTGTTCCCCATCCTTCCTCCAGACAACGGTGCCAGGTCAGCAACGGCGGCGAGCCTCTTGTGTGCCGATTCCCGCGCAAATTCGATCATCGTCCGAGTGTGCTTCAGCGGTCTCGATCTTGCGAATCCACAATTTCAACATCTAAACTCATAAGCGGAACCTCCACGGCCAGATTATTATTTTCTTTTTCCGATAAAGAATTCCCCGGAAATGCCGGCAACGACGATGGTTACGATGATCGTGACAGTAATGCCACAGATCAATCTTGTTCCCATGAAGAAGCCTCTGACGAGAAGAAAGACGGCGACAGTTGTTTCAACCAGCTGAACGTTAACCACCGCACACTCCTCCCCGACGGCGGAGCTCAGTTATCGGAGCAAGAAGAAAAAATGATGCAACTGAGGGAAGAGGAGAGTCTGTGGAGATCAATCGTAGAAGAAGCATGGGAGATGGAAGATCGAGTGGACAGGGAAACCATGAAACAATTCGTTGCACCGGTCGGGGTTGAAATTGAACGGGACAATTGTTACAAAGAACATTTTGAAACAGAGGAGGCGTATCTGAGAGCATTAATTAAAGAACCCCATAATCCTCTGCTTCTGGCGACCCATGCACAGTTTCTTTATGTCGTTTTTGGCGACTACGACAGGTACCCACATGTCAACCTTGATGTTTTTGAGTCTGCAAATCACTCTCATCATTTCTGTAAATATTATGACTTTAGTTTTGTAGTTATATTAAGTATACAAGGGAATGACTTAAATATATTAGTTTATTATAACAAACACGATATTATCTTCCTAATCATTGAATTATTTATGAGTTTAGCGTATGCTTGGGAATTGGGATAGCATTAGGAAGCTTCAAAAGTCATTTGGGGCAGAAAAAGAAGTTAATTGGCTGAAAAAAAAAAACAATAATGTTTGACACGGTTTTAGAAAGGAATGGACTTGGACTCACTCTATAATTTTGATTCGATATTAAACTTTAATACTGTGTTATTTACTTTCTATACTTTTAATTCAATTGAAATTTAGTTTTTTAACTTTAATTTACTCTGTCCTTATAGTTTTAATCCTTAAGTTTCATGAAGCATATAATTTTATTTTCTAAAATGTGAGCGTTTTTATTTTAAATAGTTAAACTACATGAGCTAAGTTGTATCATGTTAATATTTAGGCTTAAGTTATAATCGAGGTAAAACTATAAGAATCAAATAAATAATTTTTCCTAGTTGCCCAGCAGATGTGAACCTTATTGATTAATTAGTGTTATATATATGTATTGATCATAAGTTTTAAAGGGGTTGGTTTTTAATTGAACAGGGCAGCCGAGTGGCTTGAGAGGGCAATAGAGGTGAAGGAGGAGAATGGAGTAGTTAGAGAC
This sequence comes from Neltuma alba, assembly GCF_004799145.2. NCBI lineage: Eukaryota > Viridiplantae > Streptophyta > Magnoliopsida > Fabales > Fabaceae > Neltuma > Neltuma alba. Next base: position 39,935 of record NW_021634692.1, read on the forward strand.
GCAAAGGCTTACAGGAAATACGGAGAGTTCAAGAGGAGAGCGAGGAAGCACTTGTTGGCTGCCCATATTGCCTTGTTTGAATCCTTTTGTTTGGACTAACAGCCCCTCCCTTGCTGCATCTTATGCTCACTTCCTCTGGATTACTGCTCCTTATAATAACTCATGACCTTCCGCAATTCTTACATTTACTTGGTTGACATTTAGATTCCACAGAGTTAGATGGACCCCGCTTGACAAGTATTCAAAGAACCAAACAAGACTGTTAGCATACTTTTTTATGTTGCTAGTTAAGACCCAAGTACAGTAACAGTATGTTTTGCTGAATATATAGATTTCAGTTAAGGGCATACATATGGATGATACTCTCTAAAAAGGGAACGAAAGAATTAATGGAGAGTTGAAATTAAAATTAGGGTACCTCTCTTTGTCTTCATTTTCTGTGATTAATGGAATGCACTAGTCTTAGCTACAACTTTTTTTTTGGATGCCCACGCTTGAACTCGTGCCCTAAGGTTTAGAAGGATAGCTAGAAACCACAAGAGCACAGGAAAGCAAGCGTCTTAGCTACTACTTTTGATACCATGAGAAGTTTGATTAATGTTTGGTTTCATTACAAATAATCATTTTCACTTTTTACATTTTATGAGGTGCAAAATCACTCAAACTAAGCGCATCCAAACTTGACACTAAGAATTAGAACGAGCAAAGAGGACAGTCAATGAAGATTTGTCGAAAATTTGTTTGTAAGTGGTATTGTTGGATTACCTTAGTTAGACAATTCTAAGCAATCATATAATGGGCTCACTTTGAATTATTGAAGCTGCATTTGCATATAGTTATAATCTAAATTCTTTGCTCTCAAGTCAACTCATACAAACAATGATTAAGATTCTAATTAAAGATCAAAAAATAATTTGCTATTGAAAATTTTTAAAATTATTACTCATAATTTCCAAGGGTGGGAAGAGAATCTCTCCCTTCTCTCCACTTTTTTATTTACAACATATGGTCAACTTTACATAGTTGATATTTAGTACGTTATAAAAGATATTGTTAAAATGTCAAATAAAAAAAGATGTATATAAATAAATTTAAATTATTAAAATGTGATCCTAACTTTATACTTTATTAGAATATTTTTTTATTTTTATAAAATATTAAATCTCAACGGTTTAAAATTGATTTAAAAGTGAGAACAAAGAAGTGAAGAGGAAATAGAGGATTAAGGGAATTAGAGAAGCTCTATCTCTCTAGAGCTAAGTACACCATAACCTTACTCATATTACGAGGATATTTTATCCAGAAAATAATAACAAAATTTTTTTGGACTGAAAATAATAACAAACTTAAAACACCATTAATATATCATTGAACTGATTTTGTAGCTTTGAAATGTTTAAAAGATAAATTTGAAAATTATAAGTAATATTTTTTTATAATTTAAAATTATGGTCTATCATTAACAAAATAAATTAAGAAATCTTAACGATTATTTTTTTTAAAAATTATGTTGATTTGCAGCATTGTAGGCTCTCTGGCCTCCCCTCCTTTAGAATTGTCTGTTTAATTTTGTAGTTCGATTTAATTATTACGATTTTGTCCTTTTCTATATTTGAATTCGATATGAAACTTAAATTTTATTCTCTATTTTAATTATTTTTAATCGGTTTTAATTTTCTAAAATATTTGTGCATCTTATATTGCCAGATCCTATTTTAAATTAAGAATAAACCTTGTATGAATACAATAATGCAACATTTCGCTCCTTTTTAAAAAAAAAATTATAAACCATCTATTGGCAAATAAAACTAGGTGAGCCTCCCATGCATTGCACACTCATATTTACAAATCAGTACTCTATATATAAATATATATTATTTTGATATTTGTTGTTGATTGTTTCATTATTTGTTGAAGACTTGAAGGAGCTAGCATGAGAATCAAATTGCTTTTATTTGAGCCAAAGTTTTTTAAAAGGGTAGCAAAAAATGTACGACACAGATAGTGATTGTTTGACATATGAAACCCCAACGGTCCGTAGGACAAGCTACAAAAACTAGGGAGGTCTACCATCTAATCCAAGATGTTAGTCTAATGGCATTTCAATTAGAAATAATTTTTTCGATACTTCATTCTCCTGCCCTAATTTAGGAGTTAATTAAAAAAATTTAGTTTTTGTGCTAAATATATATACTTTGAATTTACTTTATCTTTCATATTTGTTATTTTTTACTAAATTAAGGGAAAATTTCATTAAAAGAGCTCTGTAGCAACATAATTTTTATTTGGGACTAAATAATTTTGAAGCTTTACTACAGTTTTTTGGGGGGTAAAATAAAATTAAATTGAGAAGCAAAATGTCCATATTACCTTTAGTGTTTCAAGAAGAAAAAAAGGTCTGATAGCGTTTTACTCTTAGAAACCAAATTTCTTTTGTCATGTAAATATTAGTTCGCATTCTCTGTACTCTGTTCTCTCAGCGTTCTTGTTTCATATTTTCTTGTCTATGATGGTTCTTATCCACAAAGTCCTTCTTCATTTTTTCTATTTTATATCAACTTCGGGAATTTGTGAATTTTACAATCATCTATTTATAATTACCTTAGGAAGTTTATTTCATATAGAGAGATATAGGCTGAATGGGCGCATATGGCTCCCACATTTACCAATTTTCTTCTGAATTTACAATAAATATGACCTGCTTTTCACGTGGAAGAGTGCAGTTTGAGTAGCCAGCCTATGCTAATCCATTCTTGTTCCATACTGTGGTTGTCCTTGCAATGCTGCTATTCTACTTGTTCAATATGATATCCACCGAGACAAAGTAATCACAGCTAAATTGTGGCATATGCATATATATGATGCGGATTTGTTCATAGCTATAGAGACGGAATCAACAGCACGAGATGCCATATAGATCTGTTTTTCTCTGTTGTATTTAAAATATCCACAAAATCCTTCTCTATTTCTTCGATTGTGGATTTTATGGGTTTAGTTTGAGCTGTTATGGTAGAATTTTTTTATAGTTGAGATAGAATTATTCAGTGGGTTGAGTTTAGATTCACACTGTTAAGGGTTGAGGGTAAATCTTTTAGTTTCTATCATGGATTGTATTGTAAATTTGCAAATTCCATTTGTCTAGAAAAATGGTGATTTGATATTGTGAAAACTTGTATTTCTATTATAAATTCACAAATTCTTGTTACAAATGCATATTGTGTTTAATTATTAAAAATTGATTCAAATTAATACTTAAATGATGTGCAACAATATATTATATATGGCTAGCAGCAATAGAAAGTAATTATTTTGCATCTTTCATGTGGGAGGCAAATTTGTAAAGACCTTAGAAGGCAAAACGATATATAAAGTACTGCATTGAAATTGGCTGGCAAATATATAAATGCAGAACAAATTAATCCACTTACAAATGGGTGTGTTTATGTTATTAATGAGCGTATTTGTGTTGCAAATATCCTAGTTCCATATGTGAACCGTCGCTCCTAAAGTTGTGAATTGTTTTGTTCAGCTTTATTAATGAAATAAATCCACTTGCAAATGGATATATTTATATTGTCAATAAGCGGATCTATGTTGTAAATGTCTTGATTCTACTTGTGAACTGTTGCTCCCAGACTTGTGAATTGTTTTGTTCAATTTTATAAATGAAATAAATCCACTTGTAAATAGAACCATGTTGTAAATGTCTTAATTCTATTTGTGAACTGTCACTCCTAGATTCATGAATTGTTTTATCAACTTTATGAGTAAGATAAATTTACTTGCAAATAGACGTATTTATGTTGTTAATGAGCGTATCCATGTTGCAAATTTCCTAATTCTACTTGTAAACCTTTGCTCCCATACTCGTGAATTATTTTGTTCAACTTTATAAATGAAATAAATCCACTTACAAATGAATGTATTTAAATTGTTAATGAGCATATTTGTGTCATAAATTTCTTAATTTCACTTGTAAACCATTGCTCCTAGACTTGTAAATTATTGTTCTCATAAATTAAATAAATTCACTTGCAAATGGATATATTTCTATTGTTAATGGGTATATTTGTATTGTAAATCACCTAATTCTACTTGTGAATAGTTCCTCCTTGTAATATCCTAAATTTTATTTTAGGATTTATACAAAAAAATAATAAAATAATAAAGTAATAATAATTTTTGACTTTCCACAAAAAATTCAGAGGAAAGTTTGGAAAGACTTTATTAGGGGGAAGCTCCCCCTAATAAATGTATGGGCATATTAAATATACCCCCACAATTCAGTTTTCCTATCAGGCGCAAGAGAGAAAGAGAGAAAGAGTGTGGAAGAAGGAGCAAGGAGTATATCGGCAATCATTATGAAGGAGAGGACAAGTTTTAAAGATAATTTAAGTATATAAAATTACTTCTTTTCATCAAAATTTTTTCATGAATATTTCCTATATATTTTAATTTTTCTAATGACGATGTTATTATAGTGATTAGAGAATATTTTAAGATTTAGGTATGGAGTAAGTATTAAGTTTTGATAATAAATGACCATAGGAATTTAGAAGTGAATGAGTAGTTAATTTTAATCAGTTTAGATTTACCCATTTGTTAGTTTTTGGTATTTAAATTAACTTTTTTAGTTAAAAAATCTGTTATTTATGATATATATCATATTTGTACTGATTAAAATTAAGTTAAATAATTTATTTGGATTTTTTTGACATATTATTGACATTTTAATCGGTTTAGAATATTAAAAATGTTGAGAATATAATTTTGAATGTTAAAAATGTTGAGAATATATTATAAGAGAATTTTTAAAGTTTGAAGCTTAACTTATAAATTAAGAATTTTATACAATTAAATTAAATTAGAAATTTAGCTAAAATATATAAGCTTAATTAATTAATTAAAAATTTTATATTAATATGTGTTCATATTAATTATGTAGATTAATTATTGGTTGAGTATGGGATTAACCTTGTAATAATCCTTTTTATTATTTTGGCAAGAAGTGACTACTTTCCATTTGTTATATATGCTAATATGTTATTTGTGAGTATTTTGTTATTTAAGAATGATGATGTGCTATTTGAAACTCAAGTAGATATATTATACCTTTTGAGTTATGAAAATTGTCTTATAGGACTTTTGGAATTGTGACTGAGCTGTTTGAAAAAATATATAATTTATATGTTATGGATTATATTGAGAAAAGATTGAAATATCTCTCATTATATTTCAAACGATTGGTTTTTATTTGGATTTTGAGTTGAGTTCTATGCTATCACGTGATAAGGCTGCCATTAGTGCACATTAGTTGGTTTCCTTCATCCCCTATAGTGAGGGATATGCCTTTGTGGCTTCTTATTCATCCCCCAAAATGAGAGATAGACTTATGTAATTTGTGTATTGGCCCCGTGGTGAGGGTTTGGATGGTTAAGATTATCTTCTTCTTTTTTTAGCAAAGAGATTATCTTAATATACGTGTTTTATATTTCTATTAATATATCTATATTTTTTGAGAATTAATTACTGTCTCATTTGACACCCCATAAGCACATGTTAGTATGTATGATGAGTTGGAAAGTTGGTTACTGAGGCTTTTATCTCACCTCGTGGTTTCTATTATCTTCAGATGATAATTCAGGTGATGATCTATCAGGAAGGCTACGGAGGCTAGGTATGCTGTATAGCTTGTATAGCCTCCCTTCTTTCTTTTTCTTTTTTTATTTATGTGCGGATTGATTATATATTGCCATATATGGCTCATTTACTTTGATATTGCAAACTAATACTTTTGATTACTGCTATGTTATTTGATGGGAGGGCCATTAGAAGGCCAAAGGCCTCTAAAACTTTGCATGTTACACTCTTTTGAAAGCATTGACTTTGATCAACGGATTTCATAACTTATTTTAAAATGATTTATCAATTTGTATATTTAAAAGTATAAGTTTTGTTTGGCCTAATAGTTGATGGTATTTTTAGACTTTGGAGGTTCAAGGCCCAAAGTTAATAATTGATGTTATGTGATATAAGTTTTTTCTTTTTAACCATGATAATAGTTTTATAATTTTAAGGTTTTTTTTTCTATCATAGTTAATCTTTTAAATAAATTATTTGATTTAATCTAAATGAGTTTTTGGAAGAACGGTCATCACACTCCCAGCCTTGTGAATTATCATGTTCATCTTCTTCAATTTAACTAGTTCACTTGCAAATGGATATATTCTTGTTGTTAATATATGTATCTGTCTTGCAAATTTTCCAATTCTAGTTGTCAATATGATGGCCACATTTCAAGAACATGAAGTTGTTAATTAATATATCCTTGTTACAAATTGCCTAATATCATTTGTCAATAGTACATCATATACATGTAAATTGGCGGGGATAGGCAAAAGATTAGAACTAATTGACATGAAAAATACTCATAATGCATATTCCTTAAAACTGAAATTGTACAAATTCTTTGTACACAAATTTGAACATATTCTAAAGTAGTTTAAATTATATCTCAGATATAACTACTATGTCATTGCTTTCTTTTCAGTTGTTCCTTTATCTGTTGAAATAGTTTTGCATCAATAGCTAACTTCGTATTTCTTCTATGAGTAACTAACTACAGCAATAACTCGGACTTTAGTGCAGTGTGTTGTTCCTATAGCATAAGGATAAGAACTATCAATACATTTATGCAGGTGCAACAATAAAAACCCAAAATAATGAATGAAGTTGTAAACATTTAGTACCACTGCCACTAGCCATATATAATATGTCGTTGCACATCATTCAAGTACTAATTTTAATCAATTTTTAATAATTAAACGCAGTATATGTTTACAATAGGAGTTTGCAAATTTATAACAGAAATACAAGTTTTCACAATACCAAATCACCATTTCTATGAACAAGTGAAATTTGCAAATTCACAATACAATTCATGAGAGGAACTGAAAGACACACCCTTAATACTCAACGGTGTGACTCTAAACTCAACCAACTGAATAATTCTATCTCAAATCTTAGTAGTAAAAAAATTTCTCACTGGTTCAGAACACCATGACAACTCAAACTAGACTCATAAAATACACAATAGAAGAAATGGAGAAGGATTTTGTGCACATTTTAAACACAACAAAGAGAAATAGATCCATATGGCTTCTCGTACTGTTGATTCCGTCTCTTCAACTATGAACAAATCTGCATCATGTATATGCACATACCACAATTCAGCCGTGATTACTTTGTCTCAGTGGATATCATATTGCACAAGTAGAATAGCAGCACAATATGGACCAAGAATGAAAATATCTTGTGCTTATAACTGTACTATTTTAGCTTTGTGGCCGATTGAATAGATTTGCATAAGTTGGCTCCTCAAACTGCACTCTTCCACCTGAAAAGCAAGCCATATTTATCGTAAATTCAGAAGAAAACTGATACATGAGGGAGCCATATGCGCACATTCAACCTGTATCTTTCTATACAAAATAAACTCCTAAAGGTAATTACAAATAAATGATTGTAAAACTCACAAATTCCCTAAGGTAATATGAAATAGAAGAGATGGAGAAGGACTTTGTGGGTAAGAACCATCAAAGACAGGACCAGAGAATGTGAAACAAGAACGTTGAGATAACATAGCACAGAAAACACAGACCAATTTTCATACCGTGGAGAAAATTTGGTTTTTATTACGAGAGTAAAAGCCTATTAGATCTTTTTTTTTCCCCTTCTTCAAACATTAAGGGAATCTGGGCATTTTACTTCTCAATTTAATTTCATTTTGCCCCCAAAAAACTGCAGTGAAATTTCAGAATTGTTTGGTCCTGAATGAAAATTATGTTGCCACAAAGGTCCTTTAATGAAAACTTCCCCTAAATTAATTCATCTAATTGAATTTATTTTATATTTCATATTTATTATTTCTCACTAAATTAATTCGCCTAATTTATAAACCAAAATATAATCTTATAGGAATATTTTAAGAAGATCATGTCAACTTTGGAGGTTGACATAGTCTTCCTGAATATAAAACCTCAATCAATTTTGTCTATCATATTTTTATCATTTTTTCCAAATTAATTTACATAATTTATAAATTGATATATAATTTAAGATCATATAGAGATATTTTAGAGATAACATATTAGGTATATTATAATTAAATAATTTGTTCAATTCATTGAATATTGTAGGGGGTATTCTATATGTGAAGTAAGATCTAGCTTAGTATTTGCAAGTTGCAAAAGCGAAAATAAAACCCAACAAACAGCCCCACCCCACTGGTTTTGTGATGGCCACACGTCGAATCCACAGCCTCACCTCACTATCTGGGGACAAAGAGTCTAAGATAAGACGCTTGTGGAGACCTCATGCCCTCTCCCTTCTCACTTACCTTCAAAATCTAATCCAACGCTTCGTATTCATCTCACAGAACCAATCAGCCACAAGTGATATATTATCATTGTTGGCTATTAACCTCCCCATTTTTGTAATTTCTCTGAGAAAGCAGGTTTTGTAGTTCAAAGCTTAGCTCGGGGCATTAAAACATGGCTTCTGTGATCATGTCATTTGCTCCGGCCACCACGAGAGTGTTTGCGACGGCGGCTGCAAAGGGCGCAGGCGGCGGCAAAGAGGAGAAAGGTCTTCTGGATTGGATTTTGGGAGGCTTGCAGAAGGAAGACCAGCTGCTTGAGACTGATCCTATACTCAACAAGGTGGAGGAAAAGAGTAGAGGCACCACCAGCGGTGGCGGGAGAAACTCTGTCGCCATGCCCCAAAAGAAGAATGGTGGCTTTGGAGGATTGTTTGCCAAGAAATGATGACAAGGCCTCAAATTGCCTGCTTTATTGTTCCTCTGTATTATGCTTTTGACCATTATTTTTGCATCCCCAACTTATGTTTATTCTTTTAAGGATATTGCTGCATGCTGATTTTGGTCTTCTTTTCAGACAGTAAATTGAAATTTAAACTGGTCTCTGTTAAATATGTTCAAATGACAATGTGTAATAGCAAAAACTGCAGTTCATTTAGAGCACTAACAGAGAAGCTAAACAGTGCTAATTAACTATGTGCAGAGGATCCAGCTCCTCCGGTTAGTGCATGTGGAAATTCTTTAATTAATTTGGATAAATTAAGAAAGTTAATTAACTTGCTTCATTTTAACAAATTTGACCTGATCTCCTGTAATATTAGATTATATATTATTTTATGAGTTTGATAAATTAATTTAGAAAAAAATAAATATAAAAAATAAAGTAGATTAAAAGTTTACATTTTTATCAAAACTAACTCACTAACTATCTTTTATATTAAGGGGTATTTGGAATGCTTAGAAAGAGTGTGTTTAGTTTTGGTATCCCTAATGGTTATAGGGATTTTCAACATGAAACTAAATGCATTAGTCAAATAAATATAAATATGAAATGGATACATACAATGCTTTCGACCTTGTAAATTGTTCATCAATCGATTAAGATAAGATAACATTTCTCTTTGCTTAGATAAATGGTTTAAACAGATTGCAGAGTAACTTTTGGTGGCTTATGTATATAGAACCATAACTTAATCACTCAGTTAATCTGTTTGTAAGTAGCTCAAGATTTAGAACTCAAGACACCATGCTGTGGATTGTGGCTTGCGGAATGTGATATGCGGATCAAATTCAATACACATTCCTCAAGAGCAGCTATATGATTATAGCCTAAAGTGAACACGTAGAATGGCAAGAAAATTGCAATAGGAAGATGGTCACTACTTGACAAAGGATTATTGGAAGGATTTTCATTCAAATATCAACAACCACAATGTGTGGATTACAGTCAAATTCCATGATTGCATCATATCTGCCTGAAGATGATATACAAATCTCAATTGTCAGCGATCCGTTATCAAGTTCTATGTACATTAACAACGATATCTAATATTATGAATCACACAAATCCCTGAAATTTATTCTTCAAGAGAACCAGTCAAAACACCTTGCCAGTGATGAGAGACAATTCAAGTCAAAGCATTCACCAGGGCTAACCTTCTGGGAACCCTCTATTGCTTATTATTGAAATATCTTTCACAAACAAAATTGCCCTGATGATTTCCTGTTATTAACAGGGCTAAGATTTTTCTTTTAGTTGTGTAGCTGTATACTCCAAAAACCCATCATCAAGCTGGTACTGTACACAAATGAACACAATCTACAGTCAAGCTTGCATTAAAACAACTAAAGCCAAAAAGGGTGAAGGGTTTCAGGACTGTTTCTCATTCATGACAAGCAAAACCTCACCACCATAAGCAATGACAGCATCCAAATACCCCCAAACTTCATCTGTATCTTTGAAAGGTTCTGGTGAAGCAAGATCACTGTCCAAGTTATACCACACCCCATCAATCCTCCTCAATGCAACCCAGTGTCTGCTTTTCCAAAGGCCAAGAATCCTCTTAACTGGGACATTAAGCACAATCCCCATTAAAGTTTCATCAGGTGCATTGAGATCAATGGAGGAAGCTCCATTACGACGATCATGCCAGACTACACTCTTCCCTCTCTCTTCCAAGGCCGCAATCAGAACATTTATGTCGTAGTTTCCAGTCAGGACGTTATGATGGGGCTTAAAAACAACTGATAATGGCGTCCAGTCTGCTCGTTCAGGATCATCGGACGTAAGTTTTTCAGAAATTGCATTCAAGCCTCCCCGAGTAAAGGCATCCTTTTCCTGATGGAAGAGAAGCAATTCCCCAAAACAAAACAAAAACACAAAACAAAAAAAACAAAAAACAAAAAAGAAGAAGAAGAAGAAGAAATAAAATTACAGAAATTTCTAAAATAACGAAATTCTTTTCACTAGGAATTGCTATGAGGAAAAAGAAAATCAACTGCGTTCTAATACATACTTCCCAACTGATCCTAGGAAATCTTTAACAAACTGGATCATCTTACCTTAGGGCAACTCAGTGAAGAGTTTCTGATAAACTTCTATCCATTTAAAATTCAAGAATAAAGGTTACATTTGATTTGATTGCGGCTACTTCTCATGAAACAATCAACGAAACTAAAAGAGTTACTATAGATATGAAAGGGAGCACAAAATAGGCACCTGAAAAAGATTGTTCAGGCAATGAATTAGGCAATACTGCAGCCTTTGAGTTTCATGATATATTTGGGAATCTTCGCTTGCCATTCCAGTATCCACCATGCGGTTCTCAGAGAAATCAAGAAACTTGAAAGGAAGAATTGCAAAAATCTATATTATGGGCTTCAAAACTGGAATCTGCAGATAGCCATTTAAAAGAGAATATTTAAATTATTGAAACGATACGTTATGCTACTCAACAAAGCAAAATACATTACCATACAGTTAGATTTGAAGTTAAACATAATGGCTATGAACAAATCATTTCTTCTTTTTTTCTTTTTTTTGCCAGCTATGAACAAATCACTTCTAATCCACCCAGAAAACAGAGATTTGTACGAATATGCAAGTGATTCTAAGGTTAATGAATGAACTCAGGAAGAAATGACGTTCGGCTTCAGCATTCTCATAACCATGGGGAAATCCAAGAACCACAAAACTTGGCTTCGAAGGTATGCAAGAGCTCGGGAAAGTTCAATTTTCCATTTCATACGTCATCAAAATGAAAGATGCAATAAAGAACCCAGGTAAAACTAAACAACTAATGAGACCTTTCCAGCTTCTGATAACCATGGGGAAATTCAAGAGCCACAAAACTTGGCTCCGAAAGTATGCAAAAGCTCGGGAAAGTTCAATTTTCCATTCCATACGTCATCAAAATCAAAGATGCAATAAAGAATCCAAGTAAAACTAAACAACTATTAAGACCTCTCCAGCATTCTGATAATCATGGGGAAATTCAAGAACCACAAAACTTGGCTCGAAAGTGCAAGAGCCCGGCAAAGTTGAATTTTCTATTTCATACATCATCAGCTTTATAGACGCAATGAAGAATCCGAGTGAAACTAAACAACAAGTAAGACCTCAATTGGATAGGATGATAAGATCATTTCAAGTTGCCGATGCAAAAAGCTCAAAAGCTACTCAATCTCAGGCCATTTGGCAAAGAAGCAAGAAAATCCAATGGGAAACAAATTCGGGAAAACTGATGCCGTTGAACAAGAGAATAACTCACCCCAGTGAATGATCGACTAGGGTCTAGGAATGAAAATACCCAAATTCTGGATACAGAGTATCAAGAGACTGAAAATCTAGGGCGAGCTGAATCCCCAAAATGGTTTCTCAATATGAAGCAGCAAAAGGTGAAAAGAGAAGTCACTTTTGTCAAATTTAAAGGTGAAAATAAAAGAAGAAAGATAACTATAAGCCGACTGCTCACTCTTTTGTTTTTTTTTTTTTTTAAATCTCTAAAAATTAAATGCTGGTATTAATTATTTTTAATTATGGATGTAAAAATATATTTACTTAGAAAATTATTTTTATCTTTATTACATTTTATGTTATATGACGAAGAGTGTATAAGAAAATTTACTATGAATAATATGTATGACTTCTTCCACAAATTATAAGAACTAGTTAATCAATTTGAGAAAATTAAGAAAATAAGTTAAGTTAGTTATTTGTAATAAATAAGTTTTGTCTTTCTTAAAATATCATTACTAATAAAATGTATTAGTTACAACTATCATTGTTAGAAGGATTATCTTGGAAAAAAACATAAATATGAGAGACAAAATGAATTGAGATCTTATATTGAGGATCAAAATAAAAGTCAAATAATATCTTATATTAAAGACCAGAGGTAATATAAGATTGATTGATTTGAAGAAATTAAAAATTTTAAAAAATTACTTAATTATAATATATGTTATACGATCTCTTTAAAGTACCTATATGTATTATTAGATTATATTTATTTCTAAAGTACTTTCAACATATTTTATATAGATCAAGAAAAATCTTAAAATGCATTAACTCTCTACTAAAATATAACAACTTTTTAATTTTATTCCACTTTACATTTTTCTTAAAAAAATAACTACCCATATGATAATAAATAAAGAAAAAATAGTATATTCATGCTAAGAATTTAACGAAGTGAGTTATGAATACAATTAAGCTCTTAATAGGACTAGAAAAGTATGTTTGTTTATAAGCCAAGTAAATTAGTTTTAAAAAAATAATAAATATAATATTTTAAAACAATTTGTATAACTTTTTTAATCCCTCCAAATTAATTAACTAGATCTTGGCTCTAATACATATTTAAGATTAGATCGGTGGATCATTGTATTGAAGGACTTCCTTGTTATTGACGAGCGATATTTCCGGTACCTTATAAAAAATTATTTATATTCATTAAATTAAGTGACTTTAAATACATACGCGCACTGCTAGTCAAAAAATAAATACACACGCACACATATTATCTAATGTTTTAACACATGTAAGTATTAAATTATCTTTTATTTAACTATTAAAATTTAAGTCTAAATATAGATAAATTGTGAATGTATATTTAAGGTATCATTCTAAAATATTAACGTAACCAAAATACGAGCTTCAGTAATATTTTTAATTCTACGTACATAAAACCATCATGTCGTTTTTTCTTTTTAGTTTTTGGCAATCAAACATCATGTTAATTATACATCGCAATATTATTATAAATTAAAAACACAAATGAGGCATGATTATTATGGATAAAAAATGGGAAAATCACTAACAGATCCCACAGAAGGCAATTTATTACTATGAGGTCCCATGAAATGTCAAAATCACTGACAGGTCCCAAGGGACCTCAGAGTAATATTTTCGTTTTGTAAAATGACATTACTGCCTCTCATATTCCAGATTCACATTTGCTCTGTCATTACGATTTACAACCTCAGCAGCGACTATTAACAACCTAATGAGAGGGCGTTAACAACACTAGTAGTATCCGTTAACAACTTACTTTATAGAATTATATAACCTCTACATAAGAGTAAATTATAACCAAAATATAATACAACAACTTTAACACTAAAATGAGAAGATTTTTTGATATCATTAAGAATTTTAACTAGATCCAATAGGATTATAGTAATATTTTAATGCGAATATCCATTTACAATCTCAACAGCGATTGTTAACAACTGAATGAGAGGGCATTAACAACCTAAGCAGTAGTCGTTAACAACTTACTTTATAGAATTATATAACCTCTGCATAAGAGTAAATTATAACCAAATAGTATAATACAACAACTTTAACACTAAAATGGGAAGCTTTTTGATATCATTAAGAATTTTAACTAAATCCAATAGGATTATAGTAATATTTTAATGCGAAGATCCATTTACAACCTCAATAGCGACTATTAACAACCGAATGAGAAGGCATTAACAACCTAAGCAGTATCGGTTAACAACTTACTTTATAGAATTATATAACCTCCGCGTAAGAGTAAATTATAACCAAATAGTATAATACAACAACTTTAACACTAAAATGTGAAGTTTTTTGATATCATTAAGAATTTTAACCAAACCCAATAGGATTATAGCAACATTTTAATGCGAAAATCCATTTACAACCTCAACAGTAAGTATTAATAACCTAAAGAGAATTGTTAACAACCTTAGCAATGTCTGTTAACAACTAACTTTATCGGATAATATAACTTCTAGCTATAACTAACTAAACTATAAGTAAATAGTCTTAAAGTTAATCTTATATAGTTGTTAGATGTTATATTATCCTATAAAGTCAATTGTTAATAGATACTGCCTAGATTGTCAACAGCTCTCTTTGGGTTATTAATACTCACCATTGAGGTTGTAAATGGATCTTCGCATTAAAATGTTGCTATAATCCTACTGGGTTTGGTTAAAATTCTTAATGATATCAAAAAGCTTCCCATTTTAGTATTAAAGTTGTTGTATTACTATTTGGTTATAATTTACTCTTATGCGGAGGTTATATATTCTATAAAGTAAGTTGTTAACGGATACTGCTAGGGTTGTTAACGCCCTCTCATTAGGTTGTTAATAGTCGCTGCTGAGGTTGTAAATCGTAATGACAGAGTAAATGTGAATATGGAATATGAGGGGCAATAATGTCATTTTACAAAACGAAAATATTACTCTGAGGTCCCTTGGGACTTGTCAGTGATTTTGACATTTCATGGGACCTCAAAGTAATAAATTGCCTTTTGTGGGACCTGTTAGTGATTTTCCCAAAAAAATTCGCAAATTTAAAGCAAATAGATTTTTTTTTCAGTAGAAATTAGGCTGTATCCCCAACCAATAACTCGAGACTAATCCTCTCGAGGGTAGAGATCATCAAAATAGGTTTAAGGCAAATAGGTTTTGTCAATAAATAAAACATTTGTGTTCAGTATTCAGATTGAAATATGATTTTAATTATTGCATAGTTATTTATTTATATAGCTTGAGACAGGGCATATTGGTTATGTTATATGTTGTCCCTTTTTTAAGTTAATTACAACTGGTAGGTAAATACATGGTAAAAACTCCTGAATTAAAGGATCAAATGAAACTGTGAGCCAAGCAAAAGTTTCCAAAAAAAGATGAATAGACATTGTTCAATGGCTAGCCATTTGTTGAGGAAAAGATCAAACCGCTTTATCAATTTTTTTCTTACTACTCGCCAAAATTTGGGGAAGTCCAACTTTATCTCTCTCTCTGCGTTGATTCCTTCTAAAATTCTACACTTTCCCGGAAAATTCCAAGAACCCAGGAAAGAAAACCACAAAAAAGCTGCATTACTCTGCATTTCAATGTCTTCCCATGGTAGAAAACCTTTTTTTTTTTTACTCATATTATCAATGGAGATAACTGTTGACAAACATATATAATCACAGTTACTTGTTCCCAATCGGATAAAGGCTAACTTGTTGAGTTTTCTATTGTTAGGATGTGCCAGAAAACAACCCATCAGCCTCAGATCAATTTAAGTTTCACTTTTCACATTTAGAGGATAGACAAGAAAAGATGGGTTTGAATGCAAAGGAAATTTCACTTCGTTTGTGCAAAATGATTGTGGCTTTTTGCAACACAAGCTACGCATTTGTTCAGAAGCATCCAGTAGTGTCTGGTGTTTTCTCAGTCTCCTTCATCCTCTACATATTCCTCTCTTACATTTACAGCTTCCTGGTTTACTTGTCCCCATTTATTGTAGTCACTGCCATTTTCATCAGAATATTCTGGAGTTCTGAGCAACCCCAGCTGACATATGTCAAAAGAGAGAGGAGAAGGAGTGACTTGAAGCATTCGAGGCTCGCCGGCAAGTATTGCAGAAGTGACTTTGTTCTTGACAGATACTATACCTATTCCTCACATTATAACACGAGTAGAAGAAAAAGTTGCAGAGACAAGAAATGGGGTTTGCATGGCGGTAATACTGAATTTGACAATGCTGTTTCTGAGATAAATTCAGAGAACAAAGGCCATAACTCTCTTGACAGATCTAGAGATGGTTCTTCTGATCATTGCTTGCCTGCCAAGAAATCTGCGAGTCCTAGTCGGCAAACCTTGCGCTCTGAGCCTTCAATGAGTGACTTGGTGCATTTTGGTATCATGGAAGGAATTAAGGAAGATGAGAATGAAGGGCAAAAGGATGATGATGATAGGATTAAAGATGTAGTAGGCTGGCCAAAGAATGATAAGAAAGATTCCATGGATCTCGGATTTTCAGAGTTAGAAAGAAAATGTAGGATGGAGAGTCTCATTGCCAACAGTAGAGCAAGACAAGAATTGAAGATGCAGCTTGAGAAAGGTGTGAATCCAACTCATCATCTTGCTCCTGTGCTTGTAACAAGAAACAACAGTTTTAAAGGTTTAAGGAGATTTGGAGTTGATGGAAGAGAATTGCCTGATTCTGCACCATCCATAATTCGACCCTCAAGGACTTTTAACTTTCTCTATAATTCGTCTCAGGAGAAACCTACTTTCCATCAAGAATCCACTCTAGGGAACCAGAAAGACAAGGCAATCTCCAGGCATCAAAGCTTTAATTTAGGCAGATTTAGAAGATTTCCAGGTAACAACCACTTCTTCTTCGTCCTTGTTCTTTATCAAATGCAGCTCAATTCAGCTTACTTGACAGTGATCTTACTTTGAGTTAAATCATTTAAGCCTAAACAAGAAAAAAACAGTAATTTTTTATGAAACTCAAGTACTCTTTAATGTTGCAGATAAGGGAAAGGGAAGCCATGACAGGTTAATTGAGCAATTGTTCTCCAAAAGTGGCAATTTTGACAGTGATGGAAGTGGTTTGAAATCTCCCAAACCACAAAGCAATTCCAAGGAACCTGATAGGAATAATGGGTCTGCAGGAACTGATCAGAATGTCTCAAGTTTTCAAAGAGATGGACTTTCAGAGAAGCCAGAACCAAGAGTTCAACATATGCCTCCAGAAAAATTACTCCAATTTCCAATATCTAATAGCACTAGTATAAATGAATCTCTGTTCAAATCTCTTGCTGCTCCCATTGAGAAGAACCATGAAAATATGTTCTACGCTGGGAGGCAAATTCGTAAAACTCCAACACAATCCATAGCTTCTGACTTACAAGTAGAGGTTTCAGAAGTTGGTTCACCAACAAAGCACTTAACGACTCCATTTTAGCTCAGAAGAAGAATCTTCAGTATATGATGGGGATAATGAGAAAGACTATTCATCTGGAAGTGAAGATATCTGGGGAAACTCAGTCCATGTGAGAGATGTACATGGAATTGGTGATTTTGAGGGTACTCCAAAAGCAATCATTAACTCCAATAAGGATGTTCTCTCACCATGTCCCTTGCAAGAGATAGATGAAGAAAATTCAGCTGATGTGAGTTCAGTGTCATCGACATGTGAGTTACCTGGAGACACGCCGACTTGTGCGGTAAGTTATGATCAGGACCTTTTTGGTGATAGGAGAGAAACCGTGGTGCAAAACGAAACAGCTCAGCCTTTGAATTCTTTAGATGTTCCATCTTCCCAAGCAAACTCAGAAAGATTAGAGGTACATGATTTTTTCTTCTTCTATGTGATTCAGCTTTCAATGAGGTTAAATTTAGATGAAGCAATGAACTAACACAGACACAATATGTGCTCAATGCAAATATTTCCTTCCCTTTAAGGAAAGAGGGCAGAACCTCCAAATTTTATCAATCCAAATATGTTGAGATGTGACATTTTAAAAAAGTTGACATATGCCGCAGCCAAATATCAGCTTTAAAAACTCATAGAAGGTAACAAGGGTGATAAGAATGTCTTTTTCTTTTCTTTTTCTTTTTCTAACAGGAATGGGGTAACCTTATGAGAATTACACGAAGAGGAAGAAGATGATGCTATAGATATGAATGACTCAGCAACAATGGACAAAGATCACATAGATAACAAGACTGCGCATCAAAAATCAATGGCTGATATCTCTGATCAATCAAATTTGTCCTTTCCACCAAAGGCTGTGTTACCAAAGAAGAACCCACAGAGGAAGTTCCACAATCTAAGATGCAGGATATGGCAAAAACAACTCCAAGCGGTGAACACCATTCACAGGTTAGAAATCGACATGATATAATGTACTAACTGATAGAAAAAAAAAAAATTTATCCAAAAACTTTTACCTAACAACACTAGGTATCCGGAAGTTTTCTGGGAATAAATTTTCCCAAAAGTTTTTTGACAAGAGAGGCAATATTACTACAATTTTAAACTTTCTGGATAAATTTTCTCTCAAAAAACTTCTGGATACCCAGTGCTCCTAAATGAAAACTTTCAGAGCAAATTTGCACCTTGACCCAAAAATAAAATATCAGAAATTCTGCTGCCTCTCAAGCAGAGAGTACATGTCAATCACGTGCAACATAGATAGGTGAACATCAGATTGCATGCTTCGAATAATTTGTAAGAACTTTAGCTTTTTTCAATGATATCTAAGAGTGCAATTAACCTCAATGATGAAGAAACATGTCATCAGTCTTTAATAGAGTTTAGTCCAACTTAGAATGCCAATTTTTTCCCTCTAAAACCTCTCTTCCTCATGTTCATGCTCCAAAAAAGATTATTAACTAAACACAAAACCTTTTGTTTACTAGACAAGTCATGCTGATGAGCTATGTCAGACATTGAAGCCAAGAAAGATGCTCAAGATAATTCTGCTCATTTGGCAAAAAAGAAGCCCATTGATTTAACAAAAGTAGCAGCCGGAACAAGCAGTGCAAACATTCCCACGGGAGAAAAGGTTATTGATCTGTGTTCTATACTATTTCATCTGGGTATTGCGACACCTGACATCCATCAATTAAGAAAAGGTTAGTACAATGTCCTTTGTTTTGAATTTTTACACATGTTTTCATTCACCGAAAGAAATGTTATTGATCTACCAAACTAGATAGAAGAGAAAAAATAGATAGGCTTTTAATAATTTTATCCATTAAAAACTTTTATCTCTCTTGTTATCATTGTTATCAACAATTTTCACAACCTCATTTTGTATCAAAGAACTCCAAAGCAATGAAATTTAGTTGATGCACCTGGGTTAATTGAACAGGTTCCATGGAGTAAAGAGAAAGAAGTGGAATCCCAAACATTGGTGAACCAGGATTCTTCTGCAGAAACACGTATGAATGCTAAAGCAATGGATTCAAGAGCTTCCATCAATGTTAGGGGGAAACATGATGATTCAAAGGAGAATGAAGCCATTTTTTGGTCCAGATCAGAAACTGAACATTCTAAAAAAACCTAGACGAGTAATTCAACCTGAGAATTTTATGCCAATATGAACATGGCGAACTTTCTCATGAAGACGAGCCTCACAAGATGCAACATTATAGAAGTGGCTATTTAACCACATAATTCTTGAAGTCACTAATTATCAGGTTTGAATTCTTGAAAAAATTATTGTTTCATCATTTCATTACTAAGAGAGTGAAAATCACTAGGAATAATTAATCAAATAGTCAAGGAGAAATCTAGATTGATCTCTCATATAATATGCCCTTCTTTTTGTTGGCCACTCTAAGTTAGTTTTCTCCAGTAATTCTTATAGATAGACCAGAAAAGAATATTTAAGCTAATTTTCCAGACCAGCAAAAATGAAGTTGATGATTTAAACAAAACCTAGAGCTAAAGCAA